>NC_059181.1:113910916-114196647 GCF_019923935.1 Bubalus bubalis
ATGGCCAAAAGAAGAGCGCTGGAATTTCAGGTAGGGCTGAAAAGCAGACTTAGGGACAAACACAAATGCTGTTAACCTTCAGAAGCTGGAAAAGAACAACCCCATTCATGCCACTCCTTTGGGAGCCAGCCCTTTGGTTCAGAGTTGGTAGGAAGGTTAACTTCAATTGAATTCCAGTAAAACAATTAAAATGCAAACGAGCATTATTTAGATGAATATGAACTACTGAGATGGTTGTAACTGGTCTTCTGGTGGCCTCTGGAGCCCAGGGACTGATGCTTGGTCACCATCCCACAGGAGGGGAGCTGCACTGGGACAGAGCTGACCCAGGGACCCTCCCTGAGTCCCATCAGGACTCCACTTCAGCACCAGTGCAGACTGGTTCACCTCCTCTTTCCTCTGGGACCCCTCACTTCCCCGGCAGTGCCCATGATTGTCTTCAGTCTAGCTCCTGAAATACATCCTTTGTCTCACACTCACTCCCTCCACCAGCCCACCCCATGGGGATCCTCTAATTGGCTTGTATGGCCCTGTGAACAATCGCAACACAGGAGGTGAGTAGAATCTAGTCTAATCTCTCTGGAGCTGGGTGATTCACTCCAGATGACTGGAGGACACAGTCTCTGGGTTTCCTCTGCTTGACCTGAACTGCAAAGATTCTGAGTTGAACCTGCACGTGTGTTTCTGCAGTAAAGCAGGGATCATGTGTCACTGTGACAGCCCACAAATGCCATGACACATAAATGTCTGTCATCCCTGTGGGCCCGGGCACAGCGAGGCAGGCATGGACCTCCAGTCTCCCTCCTGGCTGAGCATCACCCATAGCTCATGGCTCTCTCAGCTGCAGCCACGACTAACCAGTTTGGAATCAAACAAAAGTAGTGGCACCAGCCAGCATTTTCTTTTTCATGAACACAGCAGAGGAAAAGAGGAGTACACTGCATGAAGAGGAGCTGTTGCTTTGGAAACTGGATGCATTTGCATTGTATTGGGTCATTGCATAAAGTATACAGGTGTAGTCACAGTGAAAAAAAAAGCTTCCGATTCACTCTCTAGCACAGCTCAGTTCTATCAAACAGCTAGGGGGCAGTTGTGCCAAAGACAGATGGCATAAAAACAGATCCCTCCTCAAATCTCTTGGAGCTGAGCGTATTGCAAAGTTCATACTTTTCCAGATGTTAGGAAGGTGCCTCACCAGATGATGTAACCGTGGCAGCAGGTTCGTGGGCAGTGTCCCCTCCCCCAGCACACACATCTCGTTCCTTCACACTCAATGCAATGCTCTCCCCTCAGATCCCAGGTCAGTTCAGGTCAGGTTTTTGCCACTGAGAAATTAGGCTAAAATACCGAGTGTTCAGAGCATACTGGAGTTTGAGATTGCAGGTGAAGGTTGAATATCCTTACTCAAGCACATCATAACAAACTAGAAACACTAAGCTCTGAAACAAATCAAAATTGCTCACCAATAAAATGTTAATCGTTTGCATATATATATATATATATATATATATATATATATATGGAATTTAGAAAGATGGCAACGATAACCCTATAAGCGAGACAGCAAAAGAGACACAGATGTATAGAACAGTCTTTTGGACTCTGTGGGCGGGGGGGGGGGATGATTTGGGAGAATGGCACTGAAACATGTATAATATCATATAAGAAATGAATCGCCAGTCCAGGTTCGATGCAGGATACAGGAAGCTTGGGGCTGGTGCACTGGGATGTCCCAGAGGGATGGTATGGGGAGGGAGGTGGGAGGGGGGTTCAGGATTGGGAACGCGTGTACACCTGTGGCGGATTCATCTTGATGTATGGCAAAACCAATACAATATTGTAAAGTAATTAGCCTCTAATTAAAATACATAAATTTAAATTAAAAAAATAAAATGTTAATTGGATAAATTTTAAAAACTCTGAATTTTTAACTGTCCAAAGATATACCCTATGCTCAGTAAATCTAAGCAATGAAAAAAAAAAATTGTGAAGCACAACTTATAGTGTCTTGGTCCAAACTATGAATAGAATTGCCAAAGCATCTTTCTACACACACTTCTCCATGCAGCTAAAATGTGATTCAGTTTTCAAGGTTTGTTCAGAAAGCATTTCAAGTAATTTAGGGTCCACTAACTAAAAACAGGCTGAAGGCAGAGGACATAATCAAGGGACATATCACATACATTTGTCCACACAAAGATCTGTAGGCAAAGGTTTAGAGCAGCTTCATTCATAATCACCAACAGATAGAAGTGAAAGTGAAGTCACTCAGTTGTGTCTGACTCAGCGACTCCATGGACTGTAGCCTACCAGGCTCCTCCATCCATCCATGGGATTTTCCAGGCAAGAGTACTGGAGTGGGTTGCCATTTCTTTCTCCAGGGGGATCTTCTGACCCAGGTTAACTCAGCCTAACCCGGGTTTCCTGCATTGTAGGCAGACACTTCTACCATCTGAGAAACCAGGGAAGTCCTGGTTTTAGATAAGGTAGAGGAACCAGAGATCAAATTGCCAACATCTGCTGGATCATGGAAAAAGCCAGAGAATTCCAGAAAATCATCTATTTCTGCTTTAGTGACTATGCCAAAGCCTTTGATTGTGTGGATCACAATAAACTGTGGAAAATTCTGAAAGAGATGGGAATACCAGACCACCTGACCTGCCTCTTGAGAAATCTGTATGCAGGTCAGGAAGCAACAGTTAGAACTGGACATGGAACCACAGACTGGTTCCAAATAGGAAAAGGAGGACGTCAAGGCTGTATATTGTCACCCTGCTTATTTAACTTATATGCAGAGTACACCATGAGAAATGCTGAGCTGGATGAAGCACAAGCTGGAATCAAGATTGCCAGGAGAAATATCAATAACCTCAGATATGCAGATGACACCACCCTTGTGGAAGAAAGTGAAGAAGAGCTAAAGAGCCTCTTGATACAAGTGAAAGAGGAGAGTGAAAAAGTTGGCTTAAAGCTCAACATTCAGAAAACTAAGATCATGGCATCTGGTCCCATCACTTCATGGCAAATAGATGGGGAAACAGTAGAAACAGTGGCTGACTTTATTTTTCTGGGCTCCAAATTCACTGCAGATGGTGACTGCAGCCATGAAATTAAAAAACTCTTACTCCTTGGAAGGAAGGTCATGACCAACCTAGACAGCATATTGAAAAGCAGAGACATTACTTTGCCAACAAAGGTCCATCTAGTCAAGGCTATGGTTTTTCCAGTGGTCATGTATGGATGTGAGAGTTGGACTGTGAAGAAAGCTGATAGCCGAAGAATTGATGCTTTTGAACTGTGGTGTTGGAGAAGACTCTCGAGAGTCCCTTGGACAGCAAGGAGATCCAACCAGTCCATTTAAAGGAGATCAGTTCTGGGTGTTCATTGGAGGGACTGATGTTGAAGCTGAAACTCCAATACTTTGCCCACCTGATGTGAAGAGCTGACTCACTGGAAAAGACCCTGATGCTGGGAAAGATTGAGGGCAGGAGGACAAGGGGACGACAGAGGTTGAGATAGTTGGATGGCATCACCGACTCAATGGACATGGGTTTGGGTGGACTCTGAGAGTTGGTGATGGATGGGGAGGCCTGGCGTGCTGCGGTTCATGGGGTCACAAAGAGTCAGACACGACTGAGCGACTGAACTGACTGACAGAAAAATGTCCTGTATAAACCAGCTGTATCTGTAAGTATGTAAACTGTTGAAAATGTACTGAATAGCAGAGAGAGTCCCAGGACATCTCAACATCCAGGAAGGAAGGTGGTCCACAAGGTCCCTGAATGTCTCTCGGTATTTACATGGAGCTGCTCCTTGGCCAGTTCTCCCAGGGGATTTCCCCACACAAATAATTTATAGCAGGGATAAAATTAACAATGTAGGTGCGGAGAAGATGGTTTCTTCTGAAAATCCCTGTGCTTGAAATTCTGGGAAATTATGTTTTAACAGTTCAAGACCTATTACAATATCGCTGATTTATGAGATTGGAGCTAGGTTATTAGGAGACTTTCTTCTAAACACAGATTAGTTATTTTTATAAATAATCAAATAAAATAAACACTCCTAGAGTGAGCCATGGCCACTGAGGTTTGCATGCCTGCAAATCTGAGCAGTGTATGTTTCTGTCCTATTCTCGGGAGGTGGGAGAGAGTAACAGCCCCGAGGATGCTCAGGAAGTTCCTGCTCATGGTCCTCGTGTCCCGTCTCAGGACCCTCCCCGTGCAAACACTGACCCCAGGATTCACCGCCCACACTGGGTCCCTATGCTCTGGTCCCCTGATACTGATGAACATAAGGCTGTCCCTGTTGACCTTGAGCGTTGGGGTGTCCACTGAGAGTGGGTCAGCAGTTCAGGATGGGGCATTTCTTACCCTCTTTTCCACTCTCTCCATGCCCCACCACCAGGTCTGCATGTATAAATGCTCCTTTCCTGACTTACTCGAGAAATCATCATTTTTTTATAGTAAATTTTGTGGCATTGAATGTTTCCATAAGGGCTCATGTTTAGGCTGGAATGAAGTTATCCTCCTGGGGCAGCGGAACAAGCCCTTCAGCGAAATGCCTGCTATGCGCTGGGCCCTGCCAGCCCCGGAGCTTCCTCTGGCACACGGCATGTTACTGTCCCATGTGTGTGGATTTCCAGAATCTGGGCCCCTCCTTGTGCATAGGAAATTGCCTAAGGGAGATCCGAATCTGGCCTGAGCACCCACCTGGTTCCTCCTCCCCTTCCCGGGCCTCAGCCAGCTATTGTTTGTCCAGAGAGAATGTGTGTCCAGAAACCTGGGGCTGCCCCGGCTTGTCTGGCAGAGAGCACCTGGACCTGGTGGGGCAGCTCCATCCTACTACGGAGCCCCCATGGAACCAGGCTGGGTGGTGCTGTGGTCATACAGTGGGCAGCCTCTGGCCTGAGTGGGACTGGGGATGTGGGGCCTGAGTCAGTTGGTCAGAGTAGGAAACACTCCTGGGACCCCACGGTGGGGGCAGCACTCCCTCAGACCCCATGCCTGGCAACAGAGGGAGTAGGCTTTGTTTCTGTTTGTCTGCTTTAGTTTTATTTTTCCCCTAAAAGTCACTTAGTCAATGTGTGGATAAGGACACACAGCCTTCTGGGGGTGCACAGGGGCAGTGAGGGGACAGACACTGACCAGTAAGCCCCTCAGCCCAGGGACCCTATTGCCAGTCAAGAGTCAACCAGAACAGCATCTCTGCCATCTTCCTTCAGCTCTTACGCTCCTCTTTCTGGAATGTGCTGGAGTCAACCACTCCCAGGGCAAAACCAGTGCTGTACTCAGATGGCTGAGGACCAGGCTCTGCTGCCCACACACCACAGCGCACGTCCATCAGCGTCCCAACGGAAGACGCCAGCGTGTCCACAGAAACACACTCTCAGGATGGAAGCAGTGACGTGCCTGGATTCCTCAGTCACTGTATTTCGCCAGTCAGAGCAGAGGGTGGACATTTCAAACCTACCCACTTCCCCCAAGGACCAGGTGAGACAGCCTTCCCCCTATGTGGGGCAGGCGGGTCAGGACGGCCATGTGAGGGTCCCCCAGGCTGCTCCATCTGTTCCCACCTGGTCACTACGATCCCTGGGCTGCTGGATTGCTCACTGACCAGCGTTTTCACTTGCTCTGTGGATGACAGGCCCCCAGGCCACTTCTGCATCTCCAGGGAGAGTGAGATGGGCATCAACCTCAATAGTGACCACAGGGAGGGTGTGAAAGGGGGACTTGGACATCAGAGCCTCCCAGAGGCAGGAGGGAGTCTGTCCTGGGTGAGGCAGTGGGTACAGGATGGTCCAGGGAGGGCGGGATAAGGGATTACTTATGCTCTTCTGGGACAAGGAGGAGCCTGGGACAAGTGGGGCCCTGCCTGACCACAGCTTCCCAAGCCCCCTTGGCACTGAGGGACGTGATCACCTGAGGCAACATGATTGCTCCTGTTGTGTGATAAGACCTTCCGAGTTCCGCAGAGCTTAGAGAAGAGGAGGGCACAGACATCTGCAGAGCTTAGAGAAGAGGAGGCACAGGCTTCACAAGCAGGAAGACTCGATACCACCTGGTCCTGCATGAAGAAGTCACTTAGTCCTCTGAAGCCGCATTTACACGTCACTGTGTGAATGAAACCACTAGACTCTAGAAGGTGTGTGACACTGTCATGTTTGCTACTTCCAAGATTTCATGTACATTTAGAAGTCTGTGTGGCTGTGAGCGTGTAGAGATAGCCTGGGAAAAAGAAGAGCCAGGAAGAACTGTTTCCACTTTCTTCATCGCGGGTGATAGGTTTCTGAGGATTCTGATGAAAAACCCACACAGCTCCTCTGAAATCTGCCTCATACAAACTGTTGCTTCACCCAAGCAAGGATGCTCAGTCGCGAGCTGAGGTGTTTAACTGGCTGGGCTGCGGGAAAGACATTTCACTGCAGTTACAGCTATAAAAGAACTAATTTCAGGCTCTCATGATGCAGAGAAAAGGAGAAATCTGAACCGAGGTTTGGGAGTGTCTGCTAGCACGATTCCCCAAAACATTCCATTCTACAGACTCAACATCTAGATTTTACCTCCATATCAAACAGCGTGAACTTCCCATTATTCATGGTGCTGTCTGCACCAAGGTTCAAAAAAGCTTTCAGAGATCTATTACGCAGTTCACTTGCTCACGTCATTAATGAAATATAAAATGTTCTGCCTTGGTACCTCACATTTTGTACAGAACAAGGTCCCAAGCTTACCACCTGGGAATTTGGGAGTTTAGTTCATGAATGCACTATTCTCCATAGGACCTGATCTTTATCACTCATTCATTCAGAGCCTGTTTATATTAAGTCCTAGGGACCTGACTTAGTGAAGTTGGAGATTACAAATCAGAAAATCTTTCCTTCCAGACATATTTTGAGGGAAAAAGGATGAAGGATTACATTTTTTTTCTAGAAGAAAAATAGATCTGTTCACCAAATACTTATTAAATGAGGTCATTGTGCTAGAATTAAAAAAAAAGTTCCTTTCCATGTTGGAAATCAAAGTCTTACATAAAGCTCTCAACAGCCTAAGAAATGGTAATCACCTACTTTTATTATACACACACACAGAGATGTGTGTGCATTTGAGTATAACCAAGGTATTTTGGCCCATCAAAGAAAACAGCAAAATTGATCAGCTACATGAGTAAAGTCTAATGAAATGGATTATGTATCACAGGATATAAAAGTCTCAGACATAAGATCGAACTTTTCTTTCGATTGTATGGGAGTTACTGACACGTGTTATGGACTGGATGTTTTCATTCTCTCAAAATTCACCTACTGAAATTCTAACCCCTCAATGAGACAGTATTAAAATATGAGGGTCTTTGAGAAGTGATCAGCTCACGAGTGTGGAGACCCAGTGACTGGGGTTAGTGCCCTCATAAAATGCTTGCTTATGAAACATTTATTAAACGCCTATCACTGGACAACCCTTGGGCTGGCACTAGCAGGTGTAAAACGACAAGATGCACATACTACTCTCAGCAGCAAGGGTCTAGAATGACACACAGTAAGTCCACACAAGATCATGAACACACTTGGTGGCTTCATGATAGGAGGTGCTGGAAGACAGAGGAAGCCTGAGGGTGGTGGCTGTGGGGCTGGTGAGGTTTGGGAAAAGACGGGGTTGTTGGGTACCAGCAGCTGCCATGTCCTGAAGGGACCACAGGCAGGAAAGGGGGAAACCAATGAAACACAGTTTACAGACATCTGTTAAGCTCCCAGACACTGCTGCCACAGAACCAGGTTCTCACGTGTCTCCCTCTATCTGATCTTTCAGTTTGCTCACCAGGACACATCTCATGGCAAGATTACTGTAAGGACAGGCTTACTTCCTAGGTCCCCTCCTTGCTCCCCATCACCGAATGTACAGCAGAGGACAACTTTGCTTTCTTTTTCTTGGAGAAAGCTTTGAGGTTTGGCTGACTCAGTCACTTTTTTTTTCTTTTTTAGATGTGACCACTTTAAAATACTCTATTAGCAAATAGACTGATAGGAAATCTTCAAAGGACACAGCACTAAAAGGATCAATATCGCTTACAATAGCTCTAAAGGACCAGAAAGCTTCATTTAGGATATAACTGGAGTTCCCTTGAAGAGAAAGACGGAGTTGAACTTGAGAAGAAACCAAACAAGGCCGTGTTTAATAGCACTGCATGACACAGTCTTTGCAACTGTCAATGCACAATAACTCCATCTACCAATATCTATTCTGTAGATTTCAAGACACTTGATGCAAGGCAGAGACAACTCCTACCCTTACATGAGAAAACATGTGACAACACGTGAAAACATAGGGTGATGTTTAAAGATAATGTCTAAAACTGGGGATGTTCACCAGACTACAGTTCAAATATACAGCCTTTCACTTGATATATTATTTAATAATATTTTAATGTACAGATCTATTCAGAAGCATACCCATTTAGAAAGGCATTATGACATGCAAATTTTACTCCCTTTCTTCAAAATATTCATAAAATGAGAACAGCTGATAAGAGTTGAGACTAAAGACAATGTTCCCAGAGCTACAGGGATAGGAAAATAAACAACACAAAACCAAAAAAAAAAAAAACTACAATTCAAGTATTCAGTCTGGCTGGATGTAGAAAGCCAGGCAGACCTTCTCTTGAACGCAGGTCAATGTGTGTGGCTACAGCTCTCTGGGTAGCTGCTTGGTTTTCTTTACCTGTGAGATGGGGTCACAAAGGATGGCCAGCAAGCCAGTCCTACTAGCTTCCTTTTTTTTAAAATAAAGTTTTATTGGAACACAGCATGTTCATCACCTTCTGCTACCACAGAAACTGTATGGCCTATGGAACCTGAAATATGGCCTCTCCCTCTTTAGAAAAAAAAATAAAAAAAAAAAAATAAAAAAAAAAAGTATTAGTAACAAAGAATTGATGCTGGAAAAAAGTAATTGCTAGGGAAAGGAAAAAAATATAAGTTGGATTTTGCCTGAAAGTTCTCAAATCATACACAAGAGCATTATTTGTGAGTTGGAACCTTAAAAGTATAAAACAAATACATAGAGTTTACCTTTCTTAACTTAAAATATACTGTACTTTGAACAATTCAAGTAAAGTAAGACTATCAAAAAATAACTTCATAAGCCATACAAGTGTCAACTGCATTTTGAATGTTTTAAGAACATTTTACAAATTGTAAACTAAACCATGACAGTTTAGTTAAATAATAAATGACTTTTTATTTGCAAAAAAAAAAAAAGAAAAAAGTTTGCCAATCCCTGATCTGTGGGGCTACTGCACAGAATGGAAATGATGTGACACAGTACTTGGTCCACGGCAGTTGTTTTCATTATATCATTATTCAAATAGGCAAAAGGTTAAGGTAATGCAAACTAGAAAAAAAAAAAATGTTTCAATTGCCGAATCCTGCAGATCAATGAATCCTTAACCATCTTAGATGAACCTCTTACTCTTAGAGTTCCACTCAGGAGATGGCAAAGAACCTCAGCCTGAGCTCCACTCTACAAAAAAATGACTCAGGATTAATGAGGATTAGAAGGACACCGAGTTACCATTTCTCCCTCATCAGGCTGGCAAAAAAAAATCCTCGAGTGTGACAACACATTCTGTTGGTGAGGCTCTGGGGAAATAATTGCTGAAACTGCTGCCAAAATTTTAGGGAGAGAAACTTGGCAATATTCATCAAAATTCCACAAGAATTTACTCTTTGATTGTACTCAGTAATCTACCCCTAGAATACCTGGCAAAAAATACAGGCGTGCACAAGTTTTTCATTACAAGAGCCAAAGGCTGGAAAATGCCTAAATGTCCACCCTCAGGACAGATGGTGGATGCCAGGTCCAGAACTCTAAATGGGCTTGGTACCTCCCACTGTGCTAGAAGGACAGAAAAGAGAAAACACCAGGCAGCCATCGACAATGGACAAGAAGTCACCATGAAACTGTCCCCAACTGCCAAAGAGGAGCGATTTGAGTTTATGTGAATCAGAGGGTAGACTGACAAGGTAAATCAAGCCACAAACAGACACTCCAGACAATTCACTGGTGCTGCAAGACAGAGGAACTGGTTTCCTCAGAAGCTAGTGACAGAAAGAGAAACCCAACGAAGCTGGGAAAGAATTGGGGGACACAATCTCAATACAGAGGTGGAGATGTGGCAAAGGAAAAGAATCGGTGGTGACAGTGGTGACCATTTCATGACGTATAAAAATATCAAATCAATATGCTGTATACCTGAAAGTAATATAATATTGTACGTAATTATAACTCAGTAAAAATTTAAAAAAAATTTAAAGCTGAAAATTTTTATAGTAAGTGTGGACTTTAGAAGCATGCTGAGATCAGGAAGTGTAAGCACTGACTGGTATTAGATGGCGCTAGGGACTGGCTGGTACTTGTATTCGGTATCAGTGTAGCATCATGATTCTGCAAGAGAACATCCAATTATTCACAGATGTACACTGACTTAGGTAGGGAGGATGACACAATATCTGAGGTTCTCTTTACAATATTTCAGTCCCGTCCCGCCCGCCCCCCACCTGCCAAAAAAATAATGCACAAAGCAAGTACGGTAATGTTTTCCTAAAGCCAGGAGACAAATAACTGATGTTCAACTTGCTGTCCTCTCTCCTTTGACAAGAACTTTGGGTCTTGAAAGACTTCTGTAAGTCTACAATAAACCTTGGTTTAGGGATAGAGTGAACAAACAAGCGGGCTTTCCTGGTGGCCCAGTGGTACCCTCCGGCCAATGCAAGAGACATGCTTTTGATCCCTGGGTCAGGAAGATCCCCTGGAGAAGGGAATGGCTACCCACTCCAGCATTCTTGCCTGGGAAATCCCATGGACAGAGGAGTCTGTCAGGCTATGGTCCAAAGAGTCAGACACAACTTAGCGACTAAAACAATAACAACAACAACAACAGCTTCTTTGTTTATCTTTGCATTTGTCGATACACAAAAGAAGAATCAAGAGAAAGATGCTTTGGGGAAGGTCTCACACACATGAAGCTGCCTGTGATATTTCAGCCTGAAATCTGGTCCACCAGAACTGCCTGCCCCAAACCATCTTCATCCAATAACCTCAAGGACCAACCACGAGAACTCACTGAGAGATCAACAGTGATAGTGTTGATGGCATGGACGAGTGTGTAGAGAAATAAACAGACTTTTGAGTCAATCACAAATGGTACCAGAAATGCCATCACAGTCAGCCTGGTGATGAGGTATCTGTTCTTACTCACTACTGGAGAAATAATGCATTTTAAAGTATTTTATTATTCCTTTCATATGCTCTAAGCACTCCATCAGCTTGATTGATACACATAAAGACACATTTTGAAAAATGAGTAATACTCCCCTGTTAAATATAATGAAACAGTAGCACATTGTAAGCTGCATTCTCCAGAATTCAACTCTTAACTTCATGTGGTATTTGGAAAGCTGGAGGGCCACTGACATTTCAATCACTGGACACCATGGCCTTACCTCCTCAATGCACAGGATTTACATTTACTTTCTAAGCTAAACATTTTAGTCAGAAGTCTTTTGAATGCAAAAATGCTATTATGATGAAAGTTTAGTTCAGTTCAGTCGCTCACTCGTGTCTGACTCTTTGCGACCCCATGAATCACAGCACGCCAGGCCTCCCTCTCCATCACCAACTCCTGGAGTTCACTCAAGTTCACGTCCATCGTGTTGGTGATGCCAACCAGCCATCTCATCCTCTGTCGTCCCCTTCTCCTCCTGCCCCCAATCCCTCCCAGCATCAGTCTTTTCCAATGAGTCAACTCTTCGCATGGGGTGGCCAAAGTACTGGAGTTTCAGGGTCAGCATCATCCCTTCCAAAGAAATGCCAGGGCTGATCTCCTTGCAGTCCAAGGGACTCTTGAGAGTCTTCTCCAACACCACAGTTCAAAAGCATCAATTCTTCGGCATTCAGCTTTCTTCACAGTCCAACTCTCACATCCATACGTGACCACTGGAAAAACCATAGCCTTGACTAGACGGACCTTTGTTGGCAAAGTAGTGTCTCTGCTTTTGAATATGCTGTCTAGGTTGGTCATAACTTTTCTTCCAAGGAGTAAGTGTCTTTTAATTTCATGACTACAGTCACCATCTGCAGTGATTTTGGAGCCCCCGAAAATAAAGTCTGACACTGTTTCCACTGCTTCCCCATCTATTTCCCATGAAGTGATGGGACCAGATGCCACAATCTTCATTTTCTGAATGTTGAGCTTTAAGCCAACTTTTTCACTCTCCTCTTTCACTTTCATCAAGAGGCTCTTTAGTTCCTCTTCACTTTCTGCCATAAGGGTGGTGTCATCTGCATATCTGAGGTTATTGATATTTTTCCCGGCAATCTTGATTCCAGCTTGTGCTTCTTCCAGCCCAGCGTTTCTCATGATGTACTCTGCATAGAAGTTAAATAAACAGGATGACAATATACAGCCTTGATGTACTCCTTTTCCTATTTGGAACCAGTCTGTGGTTCCATGTCCAGTTCTAACTGTTGCTTCCTGACCTGCATACAGATTTCTCAAGAGGCAGGTCAGGTGGTCTGGTATTCCCATCTCTTTCAGAATTTTCCACAGTTTATTGTGATCCACAGAATCAATAAAGCAGAAAATGAAAGTGAAGTTGCTCAGTTGTATCCGACTCTTAGCGACCCCATGGACTGCAGTCTACCAGGCTCCTCCATCCATGGGATTTTCCAGGCCAGAGTACTGGAGTGGGGTGCCATTGCCTTCTCCGTCGTTTCTAGGTTACCACTGTCTTTATTTCAACATTGTCAAGTAATAATCATGACTTGTGCTGATATTATAAAGATACATAAATATTGCAGTGAACTGTCATTGTGCTCTTACAAATCAAGGATATTTCTACTGAAACCTTACAACCAACTTCTGTCTGACTTTAATACATGGAAAGATTAAATGATCACTTACATCATGGCAACCTCCAGGATATTTCACAGCAATGCCAAACATCTCCACTTAGATGTTCACTGTACATTTTACACTACAGTATCCTTCATCTTCTAATGGAGAATAGATAGAAATGGTTGCAACACAATATAAAAAGGCTAATCTTTAATAAACCATAAAAAATCCATGTTTGCAAACACACTAGAAAGAAAGCATAGTATGGATTATTTGAGTGCCGAATTATATTTACTTCAAATAATCTCAAATCACATCATTATTAACAAGCATACATACGTTGCTAAGAATTGTAACTTTCTAACCATCAACCCTCATCTCATGATTCATGCTAATATATCCATTTTCTATGTGTTTTAACTATGGAGTACTCTCTACAGTCATTCTCCTTTAGAGAAACTTCTCAAAACAAGATTGATGAAATGCCTTCTAGTATGCAATCTCTGATATTTACTTCGATTTAACTTTTGGTTAAATACCTTTCTACATATTTGTTACATCATTTCCATAGGTTTCTTGTATAAACTCTTGTGTTTTCTGATGCATGTTTAGGGCAAACCTCTTCTATCACTTGTTCCATTACTAGGGTTTCTCTCCAGTGTGTATTCTCAGATGTTTAGTGAGCCAACCACTAGGACTAAAGGCTTTGCCACATTCTGTACGTTTATAAGGCTTCTCTCCAGGATGAACTCACAAATGTGTAGTAAGAATTGAGTTCCGATTAAAGGTTTTGCCACATTCTGTACATTTATACGGTCTCTCCCCAGTATGGATTCGCTATTGTTTAGTAAGACTGGAACCCTCAATGAAGGCCTTGCCACATTCTGTACATTTATAACATCTCTGCCCCATATGAATTCAGTGATGTTGAGTAAGATCTGAGCACTGAATAAAGGCTTTGTTAAAATCTTCACATTAATAAAGCTTCTCTCCAGTATGAATTTGCTGATGTCGAGTAAGATTTGAGCGCTGAATAAAGGCTTTGTTACAACCTTTACATTTATAAGGTCTCTCCCCAGAATGAATTCGCTGATGTCCTGTAAGATGTGAGAGACGATGAAATGCTTTGTTACATTCTTTACATTAATAAGGTTTCTCTCTAGTATGAATTTGCTGGTGATAGGTTAGTTGGGAGTAAGAGGTAAAGGCTTTGCTACATTCTGTACATTTATAAATGTAACGGAGAAGGCAATGGCACCCCACTCCAGCACTCTTGCCTGGAAAATCCCATGGACGGAGGAGCCTGGTTGGCTGCAGTCCATGGCGTCACAAAGAGTCGGACACGACTGAGCGACTTCCCTTTCACTTTTCACTTTCATGCATTGGAGAAGAAAATGGCAACCCACTCCGGTGTTCTTGCCTGGAGAATCCCAGGGACGGGGGAGCCTGGTGGGCTGCTGTCTATGGGGTCGCACAGAGTCGGACACGACTGAAGCGACTTAGCAGTAGCAGCAGCAGTACATTTATAAGGTCTCTCTGCAGTATGAAGAATAAAGCAGAGATAGATGTTTTTCTGGAACCCTCTTGCTTTTTTGATGATCCAGCAGGTGTTGGCAATTTGACCTCTGGTACACCAAGGAATCTGCAAATGGTAATGAGTGAGGAAACCACCAGGTGATGGAGTCCATTCCCCTGGAGGCCGGCTGATCTCAGGGGGCATTCTTTTGGTTGGTAGCCTCCGGGATCTCCTGCACCAAGTTCTCCCACAATCACTCGTTCTTCCACCTGTTAGCTTCCTGCACAGAGCCCTCCCACAGTCCCTCTAGGAAAACAATACATGTGACTTGGAAACAAGGCCTACCTTCTAGCCCACGGGACTCTGCCCTGTCCTTCCCTTTCACCTCTCTTTCCAGGAAGCCCAATTTGGCTCCAAACTGATTGAGCATCAGCCATGAACAGTCACTGCCTCCAGCTTCACGCTGGTGTAGACTCAGAGCCTCAGTCTGGGGTGTCTACACACTCCGGGGAGTGGTCCACGTACAGACTTAAAGACCATCCACGTGTTTCATCGAGCTGTGTTCACATCTGCTCTCGGCGGGCATGAGATGTCCAGCTTTGCTGGCTTGGAGTCTTCCTGTCCCACTGGCCCAGCAGGAGAGACAGTTTGTATTGTTACCATCTTGTTCCCTTGGGGAACATGCACAGGTGACCATGACTAACTGCCTCGTGACCTGGTGTGTTTATCTCCCCAGCCCCGTGCTTACCTCTCTGGCTGCAGGGCTGTGGGCAGCCATCAGCCAGCCCTGATTCTCTTTGTTCTCTGCACGCTTGAGTCCTGGACACTAAGTCATCCACACAGGGGGCTAACAGGGAGAGACACAGACTGTCCTCAACTTCTCTCCCCAGAAAGAGCCCAGCACACTGTGGAAAACCAGCCTTTTTGTTAATTTTTCATCCAATGACTCCCATGGTATTTTTTCACCTACCTAGGAAACTAGCAAGAAGACAATGAAATTTCTCTCTGTAGATGGTACATGCCTGTCTGTCCCTTTGGCTCAGGCCTGAGATGTAATGTTTAGACCTTCATTGGTCATTTAAGCGGTAACACACACAGTCACTTCAGGGGTTCCTTGTCACAGGACCCTGCTGTGTGCACCTTGGTACTTGCAATCACCTTATTTATTTCTCTTATCACCTGATTCTCTCTCTCACAAACACAAGCACACGAGTATAAGGATCCTGTTTGCCCTGCTTGTGATCACTATATTTCTGATGCATAAAAGAATGCTGAGCAGGTAGTTAGCACAGAACAAGTATTGGTTGAATGAATGCACAGATGAAGGAATGCCACAGGTGAACTCAAGAAGTCATATGTTAATTTACAGTGGTTGACACAGGGTGAAGGACTGAGGGGAGGAGAACATTAGCGCATGACAATGAAGTGTCTCTGCAGAGTTCAACTCCTTGAGCTCAAAAAATTACCTAGTGTTAGCCTACTGGCCTGCATCCACACCCCAACATCTGCTGTGAAATAGAGAAGCCAAATTAACAAATCCTCCATCCCATCACTTTCAAGGTCATTCATCTTTTCCTTCCTTCCTTCCTCCTTAACTTCCTTTCTATTTCACACACACACAGATCTCAAGATGTGTCCCTTTCAGTTTCATAGATTACTTTTCTATTGAGCACATCTTCTTAGTATGAAGATCCTCCCCTAATGGTTTAGAAAGTGATTTTAAAGTATCTTTCTTTTTTACTACATTACCTATTTTTTTTTTATTTTAACCAGGACTTATATCATTTAGAAGATAAAATCTGTCCAGAGATTTTAAAAATGTCCTTCCTCAGAAATGAAATGGCAAATTGAATCCCCAGTCTAATAGACCCATTTATTAAGGAAAATCAACACATCTAGCTTCCATAGGTTACACATTTTTTGCATTAAAGCTTTAAGTCACTTGTCTAGGCTGCATACAGTGAGATGCATAGATGCTAAAAGTAAAGTGCAATGAGTTTTGGCAAATGTTTGCATGGGTGAAACCATTGCAACAAGACCCAAAATGTCCTTCATGTCCTTTTCAGCCAGTTCTCACCTTTAGAGAAATCTAAGGATCTCAAAGAACCCCAAGGGCAATAAAACAAAGGAAAGTCACCCTGGGATACAGCACAGCCAGACTACTGAAAGTCTAAGAGAAGAGAAAAAGCTTAAAAGAGCCAGAAATAAATAACACATTATGTAAAAGTGGATAATGACAAGATACATGACTGACATCATCCAAAAACTATGGAACCAGAAGAAGTTGGAATGACATATTCATGGTGCTGAAACAGAGTTCTTCAACCAGAAATTCTGTACCTAGTGAAGCTGTCCTTCAAAAATGAAGGCAAGCATAAAAGCCATTTTAAGACAAAAAGTGAGAGGATTTTCAATCAACAGATCTTCTGTGTAAGGAATGCAGAAAGAAGTTATTTAGGGAAGGAAAATCACACAAAAGGCAACTCAGATCTATAGGACCCCAAATTATGCAGAAATAGCAAATACAGGAGTGAATATAACCTCCCCCAGCCCTCCTCCCCAGCAGAGTTCCCCAGTCCCTGACTGCATTCAGAAGCACAGCTTCCTCCTCACCTGGCAGGTGTGGAATGTATTTGACAAGTAGCCAATACCTGCATATACAGAAGAACATGTAAACCCAGGTCTCCTGTTACCCACAGCTTTCCCAGCCACCACCGAGTAGGCATCATACTCCCTGAATCTAGAAATGCTCCCTTCAGAAAAGGACTCCTTTTTCAGACCAGCTACAAAATGACCAAACTCGCTTTGCCTCCTGAGGCTGCAATGTGTTTAGCCACGGGGATGACCTGTGCTGGTCACTGAGTTGCTGTCCCTGCACTGGGATGGGCAGCCACACTAGGGCACTGGCATCTAGCCAACTGAGAGATGTCACAGCAATTCTCAAACATAGGCCTGCGACTTCCTAGGTGGTTCAGTGGTTAAGACCCCAAGCTTCCATTGCAGAGGCACAGGTTCAATCCCTGATCAGGGAACTAAGATCCCAGATGCCTCAAAGTGTGGCCAAAAAGTAATAAAAAGGAAACAAACACAGGCCTACCTCTTCAGGAGGTCATTCCACCAGTGACTACTTAACTCTTGCGATGGCCCCCTTCCTGGCTGCCTGCGTGTTTCATGCCCGATGATGACCACTCCAGTCCTGGAACTGCCTGCCCATGCACATCTGTCTTTGCATACCTCCATCTCTCTCTGGTACACTGGCTTTTGACCTTTGGTAACTGAAACCTCCGGACCACTAGCTAGCTCTGACCGTTGAGTTTCCACACTGCTTTGGTGGTTCAGAGTTCCATCATTCACGTAGCCCTTAATCATTCCCCCTGCATTCTAACTCTTGATGGCTGCACACTTTATGCCAGCAATATATTGGCTGACGTGGTGACAAAGGTAAACAACACAAGGTCCCTTCACTGGAAGCTTTCCTGTTTCCCAGGGGGTAAGGGGACAGCTGATTGATTTAAGTATCAGAGAGGGTGACAAGGTGTTCTAGAGGCTTAAAGTGAGAGTCGCTCAGTCATGTCCAACTCTTTGTGACCCCATGGACTATATATAGTCCATGGAATTCTCCTAGCAAGAATACTGGAGGGGGTAGCCTTGACCTTCTCCAAGGGATCTTCCCAACCCAGGGATCAAATCCAGGTCTCCCACATTGCAGGCGGATTCTTTACCAGCTGAGCCAGCCATAAGGGAAGCCCTTAGTAACTAAAGTATGTGTTAAAACTGATATACAACTAAATCAAATAAAACTATTTTAAAGAAATAATTTGGAGGGTTAAGCAAACGATTACCTATTTTAGACCTATATAACTAAAATAACCTTAGGTGTGCAATCACCTCTTTTAATGCAACATTGTACAAACCACATGCAAACACTATCTTAATCTACACACCTTCTCTGTATGAGTTTTCTTCCTCGACAAAATTGAGAACACAAAGCATTCCTTACAGTTGCTGCCAAATATGCTGAAGGTGTACATATCTCGCCTTAACTGATGGACTTAAACTCGATCCACTGGTTTGCACCCTGGACTTCAAAAGGTCGATCATTGCAGTAGATGTGATAGCTGAGTTCTTCCAAAGGTGGTTCAGCATCAGCGGTAGGAAACTGGGGAGCATGCTCAATTTCTTTTCTCACTTCCACATCAATGTCCTTTAATTTTTCAATAATGGCATGCTTGCTGTTCACCATCCTGTCCTTGAGGAGCATGATAGGGTCACTCTTACTCCTAACCTCCTGAATCTCTTCTCGGGTATGGTAACTCACTCCAGGATCACTCATGCTGTGTTCATGGTAACAGTAAGTCTGCAGCTCCATCAGTATAGGCCCTTTTTCAGATCTACAATAGCAGCTGCAAATTTTGTGGCCATCTAAACACACAGGATATCCATTCCATCTACCCTCAGCCCAGGAATAAAGTCACCTATCTTGTAGTAATCAGTGCTGGCTGCTGCTCTCTCCACAGAGGTTCCCATCCCATACTGGTTATTCTCAAAGATGAAAATATAAGGCAATTTCCACAAAGCTTCCATATTTTAAGCTTCGAAGATCTGACCCTGATTAGCAGCGCCATCGCCATACAAAGTCAAACAGACCTCATCTTTTCCATTATACTTACAGGCCAGAGCAATCCCAGCTCCCAGGGGCACCTGAGCTCCCATGATGCCATTGCCTCCATAGAAATTCTTGGCATACATATGCATCAATCGTCCTTTTCCTTTAGCACAACCACCTCTTCATCCTGTAAGCTCTGTGAGAATCTCCTGGACAGAGAGTCCACGAGTAAAGGTAAAGCCATGAGCCTGGTACTCTGTGATCAGATGGATGCCAGCCTCCAGGCCTATACAACAAGCTTCCTGACTATCATACAAGTGACAGAAACCACGAATCATGTTCTGTTTATACAGCTGATCTGCTTTTAACTCCATTCGGCGAACAGCCTGCAACATCCTGTAGTATTTGAGTCCATCCTCCCTGGTAAGCACTATAGTGACCGGAGGGCCCTCTTCCAGCCAGTGAAGATCACATTTCCTCATTTCAAAAGTAGCATCATTTGCAAAATGACGGGATGCCACCAGCACTCTGCTTGCCGGCTTCTGGACGACGCCCAACAACATGCGAAGAGCGGTGAGCATCTTCCTCATGGAGCACAGGCAGTGGCTGTAGCTGCAAACCCCCAACGAGCCGAACACTATGGCCCAGGTGAGTCCAAGTCTCCTTTTCTAGAGGCTTAAGGCTTGAACAAATGTGCAGCTTTTCACCAGTAATTAAAGATTATCAGATAAACCAGAGAAAGACCAATACTGTATAGTATCACTTATATGTGGTATCTGAGAAAATACAACAAACTAGTGAATATGACAAATAAAGTAGCAGACTCACAGATAGAGATCAAACTAGTGGTTCACACTGGGCAGAGGGAGGGGTAAAATAGGGATCAGGGGGAATAAAGCTATTAAGGGATTAAATGAAACTGTTATCAGACACAAGTCCGTGTGCCCAACACACAGTGAGACCAAACCAAAACGCTGAAGTTTGGAGCAGAGAAAGATGTATTGCAGGGCTCTGCAAGGAGGCATAAATGCATGCTAATTCTATTCATTTTGCAGTGTATTTATATTTATATACATTTAAATATCTCTTTTCCATTGCTACTGAATTCCTTATTACCACATATATTTGGATAATGTTTATTTTAAATATGCTAGTAATTGTGCTTTATGCTCATATATTAGAATTAGGATTCTACTTTAAGTAAAACTGAACACTTTGCAATGGGCGTTCCTATTTCTTTTCTATCATTTATTTTCTGTCATTCAGATGCTATAACTGCATAAGGAAGGGGACCCCATTCCAAGGCCTTCGAGGGAGCAGCCCCCTCCCCAAATTGCAGTTAGGTGCTCTTTGACTTGTATCTCCAAGAAAAGTTAAATCCACAATCCTCGAGATATATATATATATATATATATATATATATATATATATTCACAAAATATATATATATAAACATGAATATAACAAGTTCATTACCAATGGTTTCATTATTCTTGTTCTTTCGCAAAAGGAAAAAAAAAAGAAGTTCCAGGGGAGACATTAGAGGGCTTCGCTCCATTCCTGAAGGTAAAATATTTTCAAGAGTGTATAAATCTGAATGATTGTTCCTTAGAATTTCAGAACATCCTTTCAGCATCTTCTTCAAATTCCTTAAGGGCTTCATGGTGACATCTAACTATCAGCTCAAAATGTCCACTCACAGTGTCTACTGATCAGGTTTTCTCAGGTACAACAGGTTCATGAACAAGTGTCCAGGGGTTGTCTGCTTCCTCAGCACAGAGCTCAGTCCTGGCAGATCCCATCTCTCATCTCCAGACACCGTGAAAAGCCTATTACACATCTCTAGAGTCTAACAATTTTCAATTAAGCTTGATTTCTATTTAATAATTAGACAGATGTGAATACTTCTGTGAGCAGTTTAAATATACATTTTTGATTTTCATGAGACACTCCAGGATGACAGTCCAGGTGGTGTTTTAGGTTGATGTTTTTATATTCTTCATTATGGCACCCCACTCCAGTACTCTAGCCTGGAAAATCCCACAGACAGAGGAGACTGGTAGGCTGTAGTCCACGGGGTCGCTAAGAGTCAGGCACGACTGAGCGACTTCACTTTCACTTTCATGCACTGGAGAAGGAAATGGCAACCCACTCTAGTGTTCTTGCCTGGAGAATCCCAGGGATGGCAGAGCCTGGTGGGCTGCCGTCTGTGGGGTCACACAGAGTCGGACACGACTGAAGTGACTTAGCAGTAGCAGTAGCATATGACACTACGGACAGAGGAGCCTGGTGGGCTACAGTTGATAGGGTTGCAAAGAGTGGGGCACAACTGAGCAACTAACACACACACACACACACACGCACGCACATGAAAACATCTTTAAACCAGAAAGTAGAGAGCCATTGTTTTCTACTTGTTAGTTTATAAACAAACATAATATTTGTCCTTCCATTATATTGGTTATCAATACATTCTTTTAAAACATTAGGTTATTCATACATTCTAAACTTTTCTGATCAAATCTTTTGTTCATTATCCATTTGAAAAGTATCTGACATAATAATGGCCCCCAAAGATGTCCACACTCTATAATCTCTATCTAATCCCCAGAAGCTAAGAGCATATTTCTTAATATGGCCAGGCCTCGTGCTGGGCAAATTGTCCTCACTTTCCTGCCTGAGACACAGATGTGGGCAAGAAATGCTGATTCCTGATTGTCACTGAGATGTGATTGTTTGTTATGCAGCAAAAGCTGCCTGATACACTTTCCATCTCAGCATCTTGTTGACTTTCTCCACAGCACTAATCACAGTCTGTAATGGAATTACTTCCTTGTTTACTACAGTCACTGGAGAGAGAATCCGTGAGGGCAAGAGGCATCTTAATGTGCCTAATGCAAGCCCAAAAAGTGCTGGTGCCACCAATGCAGGAACTCTCTTGAGGCCAAGTCGATCTCTTCTCCATCTGACCCAATATTGCTCTCTCTCTTAAAAAATGCTTCTCTATGAAACAAGTTAGAAACTTCAGTTTCCCAGTTTTCAAAGTTTGGGATTTGGGGACTGACTTAAAACCAAACAAAAGACAAAACAATTCTTCCCTCGGCAAGAAAAGATGACACAGGGGGAGGCCACTTGCTAAAAGATTAGATGTGACTTTTAGTTATATTCTGTAAAATATATACAAAATCTTAGCTATATTCTGTGACTTTTAGTTATATTCAGTTATAATCTATTTAGTTATATTCCCATAGTTTGTCATCCTTGACTCTTCTCTGCCTGACGGGTCCCATCAGTGTCTCAGCATCACTAACAGACACTAAGGCTCCAGGGAATGTGATGATTTAAATGTATGTCCCCTGAGGTTTCCTGCAGGAACATTCCTGCTTGGCTGAAACTGAGCTGGCACTGGGAATACAATAATGTCCCATCATTCGTTCAAGTAAAAATGCAAAATTAGGTATTTTTGATTCACACATTTGAAGACTCGCTTTTTTCCTGTCTGTGCCTGGCCCTAATGAATTGCTGGATTTTTCTTGAAAAATAAACTCTCACAGCTCTTAGGGTTGTGGGAAAGATTACGGCAGACAAACAGTATCTGAACTGCTCAATAACTGCAGAGTGCTGTTTTGAAAACATTAAAATCGCAGGTCTCTAGCTGTCTGCCGAGCACTAAACAAAAGTTAGCAAAAGGGACGCACAAAATGACCATTGATGTTTCACAAAATGAGACCTTTCTTTCTAGACAATTAATTGGTCTCACTAATCGAATCCTTTATTGAAGCCTGAGGGCTTACAGGCAACTTTAGAAAACTTGGAATTCATCATTTCAGAAGCAAGTTCTATCCTACAACTGGGTTCTTTCATCTTACACTTCAGATTAGTTCTTGTTATCTTTAAAACTGAAAAACAAGCAAACAAACCCAAACAAACCTAACCCAAAAGAAAATCAAAGAAGTCCAGCAGGTAAACAAGTAAGAAAGTGGATGGTATTATAAGCTTTCACCACCAGAAGTGGACATACTCACTTAGCTGAGATGCTCCAACAGCAATTTTGCCTCCAGGTGGATGTGCAACACACCCACTGCAGACACAGACTCTATCTTCCTGGAAGTAGGTCTAAGAGGGGTTTTTCGGGGTGGGGGGCCACTCCACACCAGTTGCCAGGTTCTCAGCTCCTTTATACAAGGGCGGTGAGAACTCAGGCTCTCTCTGACCAGAGTCTCCGTCAGCACAATGGAGATGACAACCAAACTATCTGTGTCGTTTTCAGTTGCGATTAAAAGACATAACACTCTGGAAGGAGTGTCATTTAAGTAGTAAGCTATCTGTTAAATATTTGTGGGGTTTTTTCTTTTATTATTTTTGAGCCTCACAAATCTTACAGGAGATTAATAAGGCAGGATCAGCATTTGTTGTTTCAGAGGAAATATTTAGGGTTTGAGTGGACTGGCCAGGGATGCAGACAGACCACGCTGGGCCTTGCAGGCTGCCCCCTACCCCGTGTGAAACACACTTTTCCTGAATTCCTGGAGGCTCAGATGCCAATTTCTGTTTGTTTCCCCAACACCCTCTCCCAAGCCCTGCTACTATATTGTGTATTATGTATTATCTGTTGATGTATCCATCCCCCCCACTAACTGTAAGAGGCTTGGAACACAGACCACACATTCAGCTCTGGATCATCAGCTCCCAGACAGGATAGGGGGAGAAGCATCAATTAAATGAGTGTGGAGCCAAACCAGCCTCAAGAAAGAGAAACAGGAAAGACCTCTGCCCTGGAAAGAATTGTCAGAAGTGTCTCTGGAAGCCCTCAAGCTGATGGGAGCCCTTTCCAAGATCTGCCCAGGATTTATGGTCATTAGACTTGACTCTGCCTGACAGTACTCCAGGGCTATTCGGTGACATACGACCAACATGCAGGAAAGATCGCAGTGCCATCCACTGCTGAGCTGTGTGCAGAGCAGCAGGAGCCCCGCCTCACATTGATGATGGAGACAGACTCCAAACAACTAAAGCCAGTGCAGAATTCTCAGGGTCAGGGGGATCTGAACAGACCCAGGAGTGTGGGTGAGACTTGGAGAGATGAAGGGAACAGCATTTGGGAGGAGGGAACAGAAGGAGCAACCGTGACCCTGAGTTCCGGGCTCCCATTTGACTGTGAGAGGGAACCCACCAGCCATGCAGACCCTGGGGGCTTCCAGGCAGTCATGGTCCTGCTGGGAGCTCCAGTAACGAGGTTCAAGAGGTCTAAAAAAAAGGAATCAAACTGAAAAAGAGATGGGAGTTTTGTTGTTGTGCAGTCGCTCAGTCATGTCCAATTTTTTGCGACCCCATGGGCTCCACCACACCAGGCTTCCCTGTCCTTTACCATTTCCCACAGTTTGCTCATGGAGAAGGAAATGGCAACCCACTCCAGTGTTCTTGCCTTGAGAATCCCAGGGACAGGGGAGCCTGGTGGGCTGCTGTCTATGGGGTCGCACAGAGTCGGACACGACTGAAGCGACTTAGCAGCAGCAGCAGCAGCAGCAGCAGCAGCAGAGTTTGCTCAAGTTCATGTCCATTGAGTCAGTGATGCCATCCAAGCATCTCATGTCACCCCCTTCTCCTCCTGCCCTCAATCTTTCCCATCATCAAGGCCTTTTCAGTCCTTCAGTGAATATTCAGTCCTTTCAGTGAATATTCAGAGTTGATTTCCTTTAGGATTGACTGGTTTGATCTCCTTGCTGTTCAAGGGACTCTCAAGAGTCTTCTCCAGCACCACAATGTGAAAGCATAAATTTAATTTTCAAGATAATATAGGCTTTGCATGAGAACTACACCTAAAAGTCATCTGCAGTCACCAGCAAGTTCATATTTATTTGTATGGTTTTCTTCAGAAAGCAGTAGTGGTATCTTTTTAAAAAAACTGGAGCAAATTTAAACATCAGTCTTAGGTAATTGGTTGATAGATGAATGGGAGTTCAGTGGGGTTTGAGTTCCATGTCGGGTATCCTTTCACAATTACACTGTACAAATAAATGCAAAAATCATTTAAAAAGTAAAATATTATTTATGAAACTTCTCTTTATCACTGAAAGTATTTAATCACAAGATATATTACAACTTACCAGATTTTTCAAACTTGAGCTTACAAATATATAGCTTGCCTGTGTCTGCAAATACTGTTTGGTGCTGAGTGATGTTGTACAAAGAATTGTGCTGGGGGGTGTCTAGATTAGGATCTGAACACATAATTTCTTCTGAAAATAGTATTTTCAGCAATCCTACAAAGGTCTAAACAAAAATTAAATGTGAAATGCTAAAACTGGATTCCATTTTTCACATTTACAAATGAATTTACTGTATATGGAGGAGTCTCTCCTGTAAGTTATAGACGCAGACAATCAGAAAGACATACGGACTTAAAGCACACATACACATCATACATCACACACACACACACACCACACATACACAGATCTCACACACACATCACACATCGTACACACACACATACGACAGATACATATACACATACATATACGACAGACAGCATCACACTTGGTTTTTATCAGCTCAAATATGGTAAGAGGTCCTTGGCATCTTAGCTTCTGTATAACTTTCTTCTCCGGATTTACTATAAAGCAGCATAGCCATAAAAACCATACCACCTATTCACATAGGATTCATCATGTTATATTTGGATAATGTAAAATACTTGCAGAGAAGAACCACAAGCCTTCAAACTGCTGAGCTGGCAGTATTATGTCTAAGGTGTATTTTCTTTCCCTGATTTTTAACTCAAACTTATTTAATGATAGGAAATTAAAAGGTAAGTATGCCCCTGGCAAGTGCAAGCCAGGGCCCTGATTTCAGACTCTCCATCCATTCCAAAAGTTTAGGCCCAATCCCATTTCGCCTTTTCCTCCGCCATTTTCAGTACCCATGAGCTCTGGGATGTGGTTCCCTGAACGAAAACCTCCTACATGAGGACTGGACTGTACCTATGGGGTACGGGGCATCACTCTGTGGTTACCTAGCAACATGGTAGCTAAGGAAGAGCCCGGAATCAGAACCCAAACTGTGGGTGCCTCTGTTAGCTCTGCCACTTCTTATTGGTGGTGCTTTAAATGAATTAGGCAGCTTCAATTTCTTCATTTGTAAAATGCCATAGAAAAGAATTAAAATGAAATGAGCTCCATGCAACCCTTAGGCACAGTTGAAACAGACTAATTAGAGCACATACGATGCTTTTAAAAATTATAAACTTCAAAAACTTATGGTTACCAAAAGGGAAAGGCCAGGGATGGGATAAATTGGGAGACTGGGGTTAACAAATGCAAGCTACTATATATAAATAGATAGTGAACAAGGACCTCCTGTATAGCACAGGGGACTCTGCTCAATATTCTGTAATAACCTATTCAGGGAACAGAATCTGACAAAAGAATGGATAAGTGTATATGTATAACTGAATCAATCTGCTGTACACCTGAAACTAACACTGACACTGTCAATCAACTATGCTCCAATATAAAATAAAAAGTAAATTAAAAAAGAAAGTATAAAGGGCAATGATTAATTTTTCATTTTTTTTCCATTTCTTTTTTTTTCCCCATTTCTTGAAGATAATCGAGAAGACAGTAAGGATCATGACCATCACCACTGCAGCCTTGACCAGAAGTGGGTGGATAAGTGAGTCCTTACACAAAACACCAGACCCGGGGGGGCACTGCCTATAGCACAACTAATTAACAAAATTAGTCCTCACAAGACTCTCACTGTCTGCAGGATTCCACAGTGAAGATGAAAAGAATGGAGGACGGAAGTTAAGAGAAGAAAGAAGGGAGATGGGAAGGAAATACCCTTGGACACTGAGAGTCATAAAGCACCAGGCACAGTCTGCACACAGGCACAGGGGCCGGGCTGCTGGACACGGATTAGGTGGCGGGAACACACGCTCTGTGGAACGTAACAGCCGGGCACTGACTGGACTTCTTCCCACAAATGAAGCTTTCTATAGGCAGAAGGGGGAAAAAGCAGTGCCAAGTTCCAGGATAGGGCAGAGACATCATTTTAACAGACTTCTTGGAAACCCAGGCTGCTTTGGGGAAGTTTCTGTGATGTCCCACAATCTGGCTTTATGTTACAGTATTTCTCTCCTCGCAAACATTCAGGTGAATGTTCTGAGTTCTCCTAACTCATTCTGTCCTTTCTTCTCCTCTCCTGGACATAAATAACTCCCTTCTGACGTTGGATCTATTGAAAATGCACACGAACACACTCCCACACACGCACACACACATACACTTTCTTCTCCACTCCATCACCACCCTCAGGATCAAAAATTAGCAAAAAGCAGCTAAAGTACTTGATATGTTAAGATCCCTCAAGGATATCTCCTCCTGAAGTTTTATTACAAACAATTGGGGGGAAATACAATTGCATTAACCCCCCAAATCCCCCCTCAAGACACACAGACTTGGACTCTTTAACAGAGAGCCTCACAAGTCCAACAGCCTCAGATAAACTGCTGCCTGGAGAGTCACATGTTCATCCCACCCAGATGGTATGGCCTTGCTTGCACATTTCAGAAGACATTGCAAAAACACACAGGGTTGTTGGCCAAACACTGTCTGAAAAATAGACTACCAATCAATGATACTCAAGTAAAATCACAGCTTTCAGAACTGCCCTCCCATCCTCTTTAGTTACAGAATATATAATATACATGTACATATCGTTTATATCATGGTGGCTCAGATAGTAAGGAATCTGCCTACAATGCAGGATACCTGGGTTCAGTCACTGGGTCAGGAAGATCCCCTGGAAAAGGGAATGGCTACCCACTCCAGTATTCTTGCCTGTAGAATTCCATGGACAGAATCTGGCGGGCTATAGTCCTTGGGGTTCCAAAGAGCAGGACACGACTGAGCAACTAACAAACTTAAGCTACTTGTGCTGTTATTCATCATATTCATCATATTATTGACATGATCTCACACTTATCCATCATAATATTCATCATATTATTGACACGATGTTACACGTAAGCACTGACTCTTAATTTCCAAGTATAATCTCAGGATTACATGGGAAACTCCTTGAATTTAGAGATGTTGACTTATTTACATTTCTTTGTGTCCTAACTTAGAAAATCTCCAGTGAAGACTTCAGAGATGTTGGGTATCCTGAGTGATGATAACAGTGAGAGGGTAACCATCATCACCACCGTTGATGAGATAATTGTGTTTCGTGTCTGTGGGGTCATTAAGTTAATTACTTGCCTGGAAGTTTTGCTGCCATTCCTGAGTGAGAGCTTGAGAGGACTTGACTTGGAACACTGAGATGCTCAGGACTGCATCATTCATATAGAAAGTGTATCATCTACTGTTACCTATGTAACCTATAGGTTACTTCCTAACTTTATACTTAGGATAGGGTACTTCCCTTTCTGAAATGTTTTCTCCTACCCTCAGAGCTCTACCCCTCAAATGAACCTCACTGTGGGGGTGAAAAGTGTGTTTTGGTTTCATCATTAAGTTCTTGCACTTAGTGCTACTTTCCTTTTTAGCATATTTGACTGGATTGCATCAGTCTCCTTTCCCCAAAATGCTTGTTTTTCATAACTTAAATTCAAATAGTACTCACAATAAAGGGTTACTTAAAATTATTTTTTTATAGGAAAAAAGATATCAATGTGGCCAAGTAAGTGGGGTTAGTGGGAACTGCCTAAAAGGCCCTGAAATGCCCCAGTTGCCGCTGTTTTGGACAAAGTGGCTCCCTCTGGTGGAAACAGAACCTTCTCTGGATGGACTGGACCATATCACACAGCCCTGGGGTGTCTTCTGGAGATGTGAGAAGAGGGGGAGGAGTCGTCTGATGTTGGTATTTGGATGGTCCATGGCAGGTGGGAAAACTGAATCACTGAATGGTTTATCTTCAGTTAAATTTCTATGATCACTGCCCCCAATCCTCTGGGGTGACTGGCCAGGGGGACCCTGAATGGTGAGGTGCAGGCACATGTGGGCACTTGGAGATTAGATACAACTCATATGCCTCCCAGATTCAATCCCGAGGCTCCAAGAAGGAGGAGAAAGAACAAGCCAACCAACTGCAAGAACTGAGAGGCCCACACAGATTAGAGGAGGGGTGACTGGGCTGCATGCCCTCGACCCACAGAGGAACAAAGATGCCATTTCAGAATGAACAGCACACAGAACCCCTCCTGAGATCCAGACACTCACTCTTGTTGTTGTTAAAGGTCAGTGGATTTTTAAACTAAATAGTTGGAACTGGAGAAATTCTGATGTTCGTCATTGTTTATTTTACCACATTATCTGTCCGCATCTGTGTTTTTTTGTGTCTTTGTGTTTGGACTAAATTTGTTCATTTTCCTGCTCTGTGAATTGTATGGATCTTCTTAATGTGAGAAACAGAGTACACAGTACTTAATTGCTTGAATACCACTTAAAAATATATAACTGTTCTAAAATCTAGAGAACTGAGTGAAACAGCCTATAAGGAATTCATCTACTTGTTACATCTTCATGTAATTCTTGACACAGTAACATCTCTGCACTCAACATCTATATTGACACTGTGCAAAATTCAGCTGCATCAAAAATTATAACTTGCTTGTAGCAAGGGGAACTATACTCAATGCTCTGAGGTCCCCGAAATGGGAAGGGAATCCAAAAAAGAAGGGAAATATGCATACATACAGCTGACTCACTTTGCTGTACAACAGAAACTAACACAACACTGTAAAGCAACTATACGCCAATAAAAATTAATTTTAAAAAAGTTATAACCTGAAGCTGAACAGAAAGAGTGTCTCCTCCTCATTCCAACCAGGTCCCACTGTCCTGGTGGCGGGGCCATATTCTGAGCTCCTGGCAGATGGTGACCCCTGTTCACATATCTATGATCTCTCCAGGAGAGACTCAGTCCTTAAGGAGGAAGGCATTGCCGGGCATCCTGTAACCAACCACAGCCCCTGAGAATCCTCATCTGTGATCATTCAGGTCAACCCTGAGCCTCACATTCCAGTGCAAAACATATGCATTTAACTCTCATCAGGGCTTCCCAAGTGGCACTAGTGGTAAAGAATCCACCTGCCAATGGAGGAAATGCAAGAGACATGGGTTCAATCCCTGGGTTGAAAGATTCCCTGTGTAGGAAATGGCAATACACTCCAGTATTCTTGCCTGGGAAATCCCATGGACAGAGGAGACTGGTGGGCTACAGTCTATGGGGTCGCAAAGAGTTGTACACGATTATGTGACTGAGTGTGCATGCACACACACACACACACACACACACACACACACACCCCTCTTGTTGCTTGTGGCAGTGATGCTCAGTGATGATGCCCTGAACACTGAGTAGATAATACTGAACAATGGCCCTTGGGGAAACACAGTAGGATCCCAGAAGCCACTGGTTACAACATTTTCATCAACCAATCAATATGTAACCTGTTTAGAGACACATTACTCAATACCTATTGCACATTTATCAACACTGAACTCACGGCCAACAGTGCTGTGACTTCTGCTTGAATGTACTCTCTCTGATAAATGCATTTTCCCCACAAGGCACATCCCAGCCTCCTTTTTGTTTCATTAAAAGAAATTGAATTCAGATATCAGTTCAGTTCAGTCACTCAGTCATGTCTGACACTTTGCAACCCCATGGGCTGCGGCACGCCAGGCCTCCCTGTCCATCACCAACTCCCAGGGTTTACCCAAACTCATGTCCATTGAGTTGGTGATGCCATGCAACCATCTCATCCTCTGTCGTCACCTTCTCCTCCCACCTTCAATCTTTCCCAGCATCAGGGTCTTTTCAAATGAGTCAGTTCTTTGCATCAGGGGGCCAAAGTATTAGAGTTTCAGCTTCAACATCAGTCCTTCCAATGAACACTCAGGAATGATTTCCTTTAGGATGAACTGGTTGGATCTCCTTGCAGTCCAAGGGACTTTCAAAAGTCTTCTCCGATATCACAGTTCAAAAGCATCAATACTTCAGTGCTCAGCTTTCTTTATAGTCCAACTCTCACATCCATACATGATGACTGGAAAAACCATCACCTTCATTAGATGGACCTTTGTTGGCAAAGTAACGTCTCTGGTTTTTAATATGCTGTCTAGGTTGGTCATAACTTTCCTTCCAAGGAGTAAGCGTCTTTTAATTTCATGGTTGCAGTCACCATCTGCAGTGATTTTAGAGCCCCCCAAAATAAAGTCTGTCACTGTTTCCACTGTTTCCCCATCTATTTGCCATGAAGTGATGGGACTGATGCCATGATCTTAGTTTTCTGAATGCTGAGCTTTGAGTCAACTTTTTCACTCTCCTCTCTCACTTTCATCAAGAGGCTCTATAGTTCCTCCTCACATTCTGCCATATGTATCAATATAAATATTGATATATCATATTTTTATATTATTTCTAGTATATTCTATTATATTCTATTATTTTCTATTATAGGTTATCCCAAGATATTAAATAAATTTCCCTGTGCTATACAGTAGGTCTTTGTTGTTCATCTGTTTTATATATAGCAGCTTTTATCTACTAATCCCAAACTCGTAATTTATCCCTCCTTCATCCCTATCCCATGGTAACCATAGTTTTTTTTCCCAATGTCTGTGAGTCTTTTTTTGTTTTATAAATAAGTTCATTTGTATCATTTCTTTCAATTCTACACGTAAGTGATATCAGATGATATTTATCTTTGTCTGACTTACTTCATTTAGTATGGTAATCTCTAGGTCCATCCATGGTGCTGAAAATGGCATTATTTCATTGTTTTTTATGGCTGAGTAATATTACACTATGTATACATACCACATCTTCTTTATCCATTCATCTGTCAATGGACATTATGGTTGCTTCCACGTCCTGGCTACTGTCAACAGTGCTGCTATGAACATTGGGGTGCATGTATCTTTCCGAATAAGAGTTTTCTCCAAATATATGTCCAGGAGTGGGACTGCAGAATCCTATGTCCAACCTTCCTGTGCTCAGGAAGTGCAGTGCACTTCAGGACATTTTAGGCAGCAATATCACCAACACAAAGAACAAAATGTGGTATGTGTGGCACTAACTATTGCCCTGTTCACCGTCTGAACTGAACCCTGAAGGAGAGCCTGGTCTTGACATTCCTCAGCCACACATGCACAGCTGGTAACTCCAATTTCCTGCCCCTCCTCAAGGGTCCAACAATGACCATGAAAGCACTGAGAGTGTCACTTGGGGGTCACAAATGAATTTTAGCAGGTAGGTGAATTCACAGACACAGATCCTGCCAATGGTGTGGATCAACCTATTCTAAAAAATTAAACATCCTTTTGTATTACCAACTGGAGAGTAAATTTCTGGATTTTGGAGCTATGTTTACCTTTGTTCTCTGTGGTATTGCCAGTTCTCAACATGTCATTTATAAAGAGTAAATGCCTCACCAATATTTGTCAGACTACTGAGTGAATTAATGAGTGAATCGACACTTCATCTGGCCCCCCACTCAGTGTAGGTCTATCTTCCTGCGACAGGTGTCCCCAGAATTAATACAGCCTGACTTGTTAATTGAGACTCTAGTCGGAGCATTACACACAGGGTCCAAACAATAGCAAAATTCTGGACCACAAATATGTTTAATTCCCCAGGTAACTACCCCCACCCGTTTCCTTCAATGCAACAAGCCAGTGCCTCATTTCCAAACAAAAATCCAAGCCCAGCCCCACGTCCAGAAGCCTGGCCTCTGGCTCCCTTTTGCTTGTGCGTGGCCCACGACAGGCCTTTGTAAACGCCCTGGCTGCTGAATATTTGATGAGCACCATCTGGCTGAATGACAGAGCCATCCCAGCTATCTACAGACAGATGCATCCCTCCAGCCCCCATCACGTTGTCAGCTCGTCTGATGGACAAGTGTTTGCTCCGCTCTCACCTTCATGAACAAGCAGCCAGCACAGCTGGCATACACGATCACACCTTTCCAATAAGCTGGCCATGGAATGAGCCTGGCGGCAAAGAGATGATTAATCCTCACCTACTGCACAGTCCTCAAGGAAGAAATTGAGAATCAGAGGAAAAGCAGAGCGGTACGGCATCTGGGGCTGGAAGACCTGGTCCTGCGGCTACAGTGCCCATCGCTGTGCTCTCCAGACCCAGCCTGGCCATTAGCCCTTCCTCCACTCGCCTCTGCATCTCCATTGAGATGAAGCAGTGATGGATCTCTGTGGCCTCGGGGTGGCTGGGTCTCTCTGGGGAGGTGAAGCAGGAACTTACAGGTTAACCACTGCCTGGGGGTCACTCAGGGCCCATCTCAAGGATGCTGGGGGGTCAGCAGTGGATTTGATGGGATTGTGTTGAGTAAACAAACAGGACTCATCTTCAGGAGCCTGCGTGTTGCTGTAAAACATGTATTTTCTGTGCTCTCTCCTTTTCCCTGCAGGGCCACTGCTGCTGCCTGCCCATGGGACCCCTTCCCCTGGAAGCACGTGATCCTGTACTGGAGTATTTTTTCTCTTGGTCAGCAAAACAGGGGTCAGAATTCAGGTTTGACACACTCTTTTGTCCAGGACCCTTTGTCAGAGGCTCTTAGTGACCCGCCCTTAGATGTCTATAAACAACATAATCTATAGAAAGAGATAAAGAAATGGGAATGGTCTTTTAGTTAACTCAGAATAAATGAATAACTTTTAAGCATTCAGAAAAAAAAAAGCCTTGGGATCCTCTTCTCTGCTTAATGCTGAGAGAATATGCTAAATGATGTTTGCAGTGCAATAACCATCCACTTACATTGTCACAAGGCGGCTAGATTATATGCAAAAATCTCTCCACTTATTTTCACTCTGTATTAATTTTATAATGAAACCAGTAGAATGTGGGAAATGCCTTGGTCAGTAACTGAATTATTTATATTAGAAGCTTTCACTTATTGGACCAATTTTTTAAAACGTTAATTTCAGGAATTATTCATGAACCTCTGTGTGTTTCTCAGCTTCCTTTTCTGTAAAACATAAATAGTATGGATTCCTATCTCATGGGGTGTTGAGAGGACTCAATGAGGTATAGAAAGCTTGGAAGAGCCGCCTGGCAGACACAAGCCTTGCATGTGTTACCTAGTGGTTCTTTCAATTAGTAATTAGCACTGCTTGAAAGTTAAATGTAAGTCTTCATCTGAAAGGGTTCTTTTGTATGAATCTATAAGAGTCGGACACGACTGAGTGACTTCACTTTCACTTTTCACTTTCATGCATTGGAGAAGGAAATGGCAACCCACTCCAGTGTTCTTGCCTGGTGAATCCCAGGGACAGAGGAGCCTGGTGAGCTGCTGTCTATGGGGCTGCACAGAGTCGGACACGACTGAAGCAGCGGCAGCATGCAAACATACATGGGTCTGTTTAAGAGAAATAGTTATATGCAAAGCAAAGCTTAGACTCTAACAAGACAATCCATCAAAAATTAGTCTCATCCAGACTGTGAAGTAAATCAGCTTCAAAACTGAAGTAAATGTACTCCAGATATACACAGAAGCAAATCGAATCAGCTGAATCCTTTCAAAGGCAAGATACATTTTTCAAGTAAAAGGGATGACCTCCTCCTCTGAGCCCTTTAACCATTTATTCAGCACAAGCACGGGATGCGGTATCCATGAACTTGACTCCATGGCAGATGACTTAGTGTTCTGTCTAGGACTAGCATGTGGACTCAGCATGGGGGGATAAACCAGGACCCTGGGAACTGAAGGAACCTGCTGCCCAGGACCCGTGTTGTTAATGTACGTCCTGTGCTATTTCTAAGTGTTCAAATGCCCAGGACAGTGCTGGTACAGGGCACCAGTGTATGTCCATCAAGTGAATAAACAAAAGAAGAGTCATTTCCAGCTTGAATCAGCAAACTGACATCCAATTCAGCACCCCCGACCCCCGACCTTGTCATGATGAACAGCACCTAAATCACAGGTAAGCTCACACTGCAGATTTGGTTGATCACAGCCAAATAAAGTGCAAAGTTCAGGACTTCTGAAAATGACTCATATAATAATATGACCCCGTGTTTCCTGAGATGAGAATTATATGTGTTGTCTGAAAGTTCTATGTCACTGAATGCTGTTTGCCAAATTCAAAATAACCACTCCCAAAAAAGAACAGATAAAATAACCTAAAAGTCTTACCATTAATTTACTCAAAAATTCAAGAAGAAAGCATCTCATCATTTTGGTAGCATTCTGTTTTGTTGAGCTGATATTGATAATAAAGCACTTACCCCCAAATAATTTGCTCAATGAAATATTTCCTTGCCTTTTGCTTTATGATGACATAATAAACCACAGTAATCATAAGCTTAATGGTATAAAGAGTAACAGTGTTTTTAACAAAAACCAGATGCCAGCAGTTTAAAATATCTGCTACTATTTCCTCTCTGACATCTAAACACAGCTTTACAAGTTACAGACTGCTCTACTGCTTCACGTCAGCAAATGCAGCATCATTTTTCTTTTCTCAGGAGCCTTCAGTGATTCTGGTAAAGTGTTTCCTGGGTCAGAACATGAGGGTGAGGCCTTCCGGTGATTACACGTGCGCGCGCACACGCGTGCACACACACACACACACACACACACACACACTATCCTATGATGATTACAATTTCCTCTTAAACTTGGACCCTGTTCAGAGCTGAAGAGAATAAAATATTTTTCCCTATTATCTTTGAATAACTTTGTCAACAGTTTACAAAAATGACCTGACCTGCTAAATTGCTCACCTTTGTCCTCAAAGTATAATGAAGCCTCTCCTTGACCTCCCTCTTCTAACTCTATCCTCCTCCCAAATGTTGAAAGAGATCTAAATTATGAGAAAAAGACCTTCTTAATGACTTTTGAGTCATTGTAAACATAGGCAAACACAGCGGGGAAATTGCTACCTTGCTCAAAATAACTCAGAAAAATTATGTAGAAAAAAGAAGATACTTTAGAAACCCACCCCTTTAACAAAAGGAGAAAATCTCCACAAAAACCACATGTTGAAAAATATTTGGAAGCCATATCCTGTAAGTTTGGTCCTTTTGGTTTCCTTCGGCAACCTGACCACCTCAGCCAGGTCTGGATCCTCATGTGAGCTTCACCTGCTTCAGAAGGACCTGGCTTCTGTGACTGAACAGGGAGACCTAGGAAGACCCACCCAGGTACCCAATACCCTTCCGTACCCCTCCACCCCCCAGGGCTCTGTACCCACCTATGAGTCCTTCAGTCTCAGAGAAGGCTTCCAGTGAGTGAGGGTCCCTGAACCAAACAACATTTTTGCTGTTAGAAATAATTACCCACCATAGACGACCCATATCTCTGGTCCTTCAGCTTGTGTGTGTGTGTGTGTGTGTGTGTGTGTGAGAGAGACAGAGAGACACAACATTTTACCTGTGAACTGATTAGATGATGATGCTTCTAAGATATCTTCGCTGCAGGTCAATGGCTAGTATTGCCCCAAAAGCACTGTAGTCTTGACATTTAGAGAACTCCTTCTCAAACATCCCCCAATAAATAAATGACTCTCCCCGCCAAAAAAGAAAAGAATGGAGAAGGCCCTCTTACCCACCCCAGCCCACAGGAGGGCATGAGAACTAAGACAAGATGCTGGCAGGACTGAGCAAGGAGACAGAAGTGATTTACAGCAAAGTCCACATCCCACACCAGATTGTGGCTCTCACCCCAGACCCCGGACACTTTACTGATAAAGTGAGAGCTGTCCTTGCATACAAGGATGTAAAACTCTCTGTTTTACATCAACTGAAACCAACTGAAAAGGATTCGGGACTCTGAACATCTACAGAACCAAAATCTAAGAAAGTATGATCAGGTGTGTGGAACCTGATGGTGAATCCCAGCCTTATGGGGGAAGTGCTCCCTGACTGGTGGAAAGGCTGGTGAGGTGGGACAGGAACTGGTCAGGAGTCTAGACTGTCCTAAAAGTGACTGAGTTTCACCAATCTCCATGGCAGGAGGAGAGTGCAGTCACACCATCCCCTCACCATGCAGGTTCCTAGTTGGTTAAGTGGATTGATAACCCAGTGGGTTTTTTCATTCCAGAATGGAGGGAGGTTCATGCCATTTCAATCAATCATTTTTTGCCATTTCAATCAATCATTTTTCCATCCACTAATTAAACAAGGTTGTGTATAGGGAGCACTCACCGCAGCTCCTGACACATAGGAAACTGACCCCTCTTAGCACCCTGTCCCTAGGCCTCTGAAGACACTCCACCTGACTCTCTGGTCTGGGCCAAGTGGGCGCGGCCAGATGGCTGTGGTCAAGATTTCAGGGAGATTGAGCTAATCAGTACCTCCTTCAGGATGCTGCTTCCTGGTTCCCCATCTCACTTTGCCTGATGTTTTAGTCTCATACATCCACACATCCACATGAACCCATCTCAGAAAGATGTTCCATTTTTTGTCACTCATGTATATCATCCACGGTGCTCTCATTCCAATAAATCTTACACCTCCTCATTGATCATGAGGCATGACCTTCAGACACTGTTTTATACTCTGGGTTTTATCTGTTGTTTCTTTTCTAAAATTGACGTAACTAATTCATCACCAGTTTTTTCCCCATCAAAGTTGACTCCAAATACTATCACATCAGACCCACGTTAAAAGGACAGTGACCTGCCACCATGGAGCCTGCATGTGTGCATGGTAAGTCACTTCGGTTGTGTGCAACTCTTTGTGTCCCTGTGGGCTATAGCCCGCCAGGCTCCTCAGTCTGTGGGATTTCTCAGGCAAGCATACTGGAGTGGGTTGCCATGCCCTCCTCCAGGGGATCTTCCCCACCCAGGGACTGAACCCATGTCTCCTGCATTGGCAGGCAGATTCTTTACTACTGAGCCACCTGGGAAGCCCACCATTGAACCTACTTAAGGCAAAGTCCAAAGGAGACTGCAGAGGATTAATCTGAGATACGTATAAAGAAATGACAACCTCACTGGAATAAGTCCGTGGCTTCCAAAGACAGCTTCTTTGACAAAACTACCCTTCAATAAAACACACAAGAGCCAGCATGCTTGGGAGACCATGCCAGTGAAGAACCATGCTTTCTTCTCATTCTTATCCTCCACAAACCCAAACATAGTGTTTTGTGAAGGGAAGTCTTTCAATTAACATTTGTTGAAAGAAATAAATAATCATTCTAAGATGTATTTTCTATATAATATCCACATATGTCATCAATCTGCACTGAAGCAAATTAAAATATCTCCCCTCAACAAACCCATATCATCTCTTCAGTCCCTTGTGCCCAGGGCCTGGTAACCTATCAGCCAACAAGTATTTATTCAGTGATTAGGCTTCCCTCTGTGCTTGCAATACTGAGAACAGTGTTCTGTCCTGGGCACGGTCAGACAACACAGGGGTTAAGAGCATGACCACCTACATGGTACCCGTGTGTCTTGGGCTTGTTAACAAGAAAGCCTGTATATAACACAATTCTTAGCTGATATTTACAGAGCACTAGGAAAAATCTTGAGGTTAGGACTAGCTATGAGATTGAGATTTCTAAATCTAGCTCACTCTGACATTCAAAGGAATAATATTATCCTTCAAAATAATAGTCATGTTATCATTAGTCAGTGTGTGCTGAGTATACACAGTATACGAACTTTCACATTCATACATTTCACCACTTATGTTCCATCCATCCAAACGAAATACCAATTGTTCCACCAAAATGGGGATATGCATTATGCATAGGCATAGGGAACTTAATACATACATGTCTAGTTACAGAACTCAATATCTCATCAACTTGGAATATTTGGGCCACCTGAAGTTAACTACATATTAATTCCTATTTAATGGAGTGAAGTCTCAATTTAAATGCAAAGCCCACTGATAAGCAAACAGCAAGTGAAGATTTCCTGACCTTCCTTCAGTATCTTAGGCTTCAATAAAATCCCTAAAGTTGTAAGGAAAGCATACAACATTCTGATCTCTTCAATTACTCATAATCCCCTGCTGCTGCTGCTGCTGCTAAGTCGCTTCAGTAGTGTCCGACTCTGTGCGACCCCGTAGACGGCAGCCCACCAGGCTCCTCTGTCCCTGGGATTCTCCAGGCAAGAGCACTGGAGTGGGTTAATACCCAGTAAATCTAAAGTAGCAAACTCCCAGGACCTATTACCCCGCCCTGAGCTTCTGTCCCCAGAGGAGAGACAGGTGTGAGTGATCAACTGTCCTGCGACGTTGGCTCTCGTGGAGGTCCAGGGAAGCAGAGGCTTAGGGCTGGGTTCCTAGATACCAAGAACTCTAGACTCTGGAAACAAATGCACTGATTCATTCATTCTGTAAATATTGACAGACAGATGGCTAGATACCAGGCACTGTCCCTGGTCCTGGAAACACAGTCATGAACAAAAGAGCAAAACCCTTGCCATCTTCGAGGTGGTGCATAAGGAGGGACTCCATAAATAACTGCACTAAAGTGGGCTCTGGCTCAGCCTCTGGGGTGACCTGAGTGGACGGGGGAAAAGGAGACTGTCAGAGGAGCCAAGAGTTTGGAGGGTGGATATTCCCAGCCCAGGGAGACAGGCTTTGCTGAGACCACCCTGAGCCTGAACTACACTGACATCTGACTCCTGCTGAGAAATCCAAGGAGAAAGGAGAAGCAATTTACACACTGACTTACTAAGGGTTCCCATCCTCTGAGCCCTGACTGTGCACACCCAACTGTCTCTGTATGTGCGGGTATGTGTGCATGTGGGGGCATGTGCATGTGTGTGCAAATGTTTGTGTGTGTGCATGCACATGTGTGTGTATATATGTGGGGGATGTGTGTGCGCATATGTGGGTGTATATACATATATATGTATATGCAGGTGTGTGCATGCGCCTGTGTGTGCATCCATGTGGCAGAGGCCCTGTATGGCAGGCAGAGTAGATGCCCTAGAGTTCTCTCCCAGATGACACTGGACCTTCCTACCCATTTGTGAGAAATGTGTGTGAACAGGAGCTTGAAAGGCCAAATGTATGTGACCCGGAGACCCTGCAAAGCTGCAGGGCACCACCCCTCCAGGTCCACCAGGTCCACCACCATCTGTGTGGATGCCACACAGGCATCTTCCTGGACCATGTGGTTTGAACCCTGGACTGTGGCCCCACCAGAAACACCTGGCCTAGATGCCTCCAATCACAGACGTAGAACCGCCAGACTGCGAGTCCTATGACCAGACTGTGAGTCATAATAGACCACGTGGGGCCTCCCTCCCTCCGGTCCCCGTGCGATTCCAGACACAGCAAATAGATAAGGTCATGAGTCTTGGCCATGCCCCTCAGCGCTGAAACACAGGAAGGACAGGAGGACAGGACACACAACCCCAAGTCCTGTCCCCAGGTACCAGCTGGAAAGATGCCTGCGGGCTCCCTCTGAGCTGCTAGTCCCCTGGCCCCGGGTGGGTGGGGTGTGTGTCTGGGGGGTGGGGGTGGCGGGTAGGCAGACATCTGTGCACACGATGCTGTCTGTGTTCTGACATGCAACACTCTGGGTATTCAGACATTTCTTTCCACACACAGAAGCTGCTCTGCATATCTGATCTCATGCTTCACCTACGTGTTTCCTGACCGAATCACCCCCTCTGTGCTCAGGCAGAGATGAGGGCCATGTCACACACACCCACCCCGACAAAAGGGGCTGGGTCACTTGGGAAGAAGCAAAGCCAGGTGTCATCACTAAGTGTGACAAGGAAACCCTGTGACCTGGTTCCAGATAAAACTGGGGACACCCTGACAGAAAAGCAGATCATTTAATTGAGGACAAACAGGTACTCATTTCTAAAGCACTTAATTCTAGAGGTGAAACCTTTCTTTAATACATGAGCTCCCAGCCATGAGGTAGGAGTTGCCTGTGTGTTATCATTCTGATTCCAAGGCCAGAAGCTATGATATTTAAATGTCTTTGTTTATTTTGGACTCTAGGAAGGAGACTGGGGTGGGTGGGGTCCTGTAAACAACATATTTTTGGTCTGATAAGGATTTATATAGACTCACATTTCTCTAGCCCTTCTTCACTGTGTGTATTAAGATTTAAGTGAATTAGAAGAGCTATTATTTAAATTCTTCCTAAGGCAGGAAAACCAACAGAGCATCTGCAGTCCTAACCATCAGGATGAACAATCAATTTAACAGTTGAGGGGAGAACGGGAAAGACAGAGTCATGATTTACTGCTCTGTTTACACCACGACTTTACTGCTTTTCCTGAGAAGTCAGCACTGTGAGCTGGTACCACGGAGCCACAGCCATTCCCACGTCAAGCCTGACTTCCTGTCTTTTGCTGTAAACACACTGCCATCATTCTCATCTAAGATGTGGGGCACAGTCCTGATTTCTTGTAATGGCATCATTTCAAAAACCAATTAATTCGATTAACTCAGTGCAGTTTAATTTCTCTCTTTGTGTAAGAACTTCAAACCAGACCAGCTTCCTCATTGGAGCCTCAGGAAACAGTCACTATTTCTCTGTACACCTTCAGGTTCCTGGAGAGCAATGGGGAAGGAGCTACAGGTTTGCAATCACCCACTTGAAAGCCTAGAACTAGAATCCATGTTTTTCTGTACCTGACTGAGGCACATGTGTCAGATCCCAGCTGACATGCGAAGCAGCCACGACTGCCAGCTTCCTCCCCAAGCCTCCAGCTCTTGTCCTAGCTGCACGTCCCACTGCCTACTCCCAGCACAGAGAACTTGCAGATCTGCTTCATTTTCATGACTACACGTTGAGTTCCAGAACCTTCCAGACCCTCTGCAAACCTACAAATGCAGGCCTGCTGGGGAACATGTACGGGAAAACAACTGCGAGTGACAGAAACACGTCATCACCATGTGCCCCAGCTCCCCACTGGAATGGCATCTCTCCCATCTGATAACGACACCCTGGGGACCCCCAGATGTACCCCGCCCTGGAGCAGAGAACAAGGGGCTCTTACCTTGCATGGTGGCTTTAGTTGGTTCCAAGAACAGGGGGATGAACAGGAGTTAGATGAGGTAGACAAAGGAGAGTCCGTTGTACCGGAAGGCGCAGGCTGTGGGGAGAGAAAAGGGCATTAGTGATGGTGATGGTGGCCTCTGGCATCAAGGAGTCTGGTGGCCATGTGGCCCCAGCGCGTCTTCTGTTAGGAAGAAAACACAGCCGCATCCATCTATGCCCATCATCACGTGCAGCATGGTGCGAGTTGGGGAATGACAGTGCACGGTCCCTGCTCCCATCACCTAACCAGGAGGCAGCACCAGCACCCCTGGAAGGAGGCGCGAAATCCATCACAGATGAAAAGTGCTGCAAAGACGCGGGGCAATGGACTGTGAGCACGTGAGGTGTTCAGGGGAGGCTGTGGGTGGAAGGACAGGTGAGACTGAAGGGAAAGATGAGAGGAAAAAAGGCTTTGTCAAAAGCTCTGCGGCCGGGCTCAACCCGTTATCTCAGGCACCTTGTCTGACAAGACAGGCTCCCAGGCTCAAGGCCCCACTCACTTGCTGGTCCGTTGAAGAGATTCACAGGATGGAGAAGCGTGGGGACGAACGTTCATCAGAGAGAATGTGGAGCTGACATAACTAGTCCCTGACCATGAGGAAAAGAAGACATTTCAGACAGATTACTCTGGAGACATGTGCCCAGGACACATGATGTGAGTTCACGTCAGTGTCAGCTCACACCAGCACCGCCCCGTGTGCATTACCTCTTACTCTTACCACCCTCCTTGCACAGATTCTGTTTTTATTCTCTCTACACATGACAAAGCAACAGAAGTAGGAAGCACAGCCAGCTGAGGATGGCGCTTCTGCATCTCCACCAGGAAATCTGGCAGCCTCCACTCCACATCCTCACCTCATCCAAACCTGAGGATGCAGGTTTCCTCACTTATCCCCAGGAAACCACTGGGGGCTCAGGGGGCCAGAACATTCCTTCCACAGGATGCTTGTCACTGTTTTGGTTTGATATAACCTCGTTCTGTAAGGTATCAAATCATTCACACTGAAAATGTGTACACTGAGGACATTCCCAAACACTAACACTGAAGAGGGAGAAATGAGCCCAATCCTGGGTTCTCAGGGCAGAGTCTTTAGTTCCCATTATTTATCACAAAGTCCCAAATGCTTAAGGAGAGGCAGGGACGACCCAGGGGGGTAGTCAGTTGAGTCGCTCAGTTGTGTCCAACTCTTTGCGACCCCATGGACTGTAGCATGCCAGGCTTCCCTGTCCATCACCAACTCCCAGAGCTTGATCAAACTCATGTCCATCGAGTTGGTGATGCCATCCAACCATCTTATCCTCTGTTGTCCCCTTCTCCTCCTACCTTCAATCTTTCCTGCTGCTGCTGCTGCTGCTGCTAAGTCACCCCAGTCGTGTCCGACTCTATGCGTCCCCATAGATGGCAGCCCACCAGGTTCCCCTGTCCCTGGGACTCTCCAGGCAAGAACACTGAGCTGGTTTGCCATTTCCTTCTCCAACGCATGAAAGTGAAAAGTGAAAGTGAAGTCGCTCAGTCATGTCCGACTCTTAGCGACCCCATGGACTGCAGCCCACCAGGCTTCTCTGTCCATGGGATTTTCCAGGCAAGAGTACTGGAGTGGGGTGCCATGGCCTTCTCCCAATCTTTCCTAGCATCAGGGTCTTTTCCTGTGAGCCAGTTCTTCGCATCAGGTGGCCAAAGTATCAGAGCTTCAACTTCAGCATCAGTCCTTCCAACGAATATTTAGGACTGATTTCCTTTAGGATTGACTGGTTGGATCTCCTTGCAGTCCAAGGGACTCTCAAGAGTTTTCCCTAACACAACAGTTCAAAAGTGTCAATTCTCTGGCACTCAGCTTTCTTTATGGTCCAACTCTCACATCCGTACATATGTGATCCCCTGCTCCCATGAATGGGCTGGATCTGGGGCTCCAAGTGACCAGAGACAGTGAAAGTACCAGGATCCCTCTTAGGGGCTTCTATCTTGGGTACCCCTGGTCCCTGAGGGGAGTCAGCCGCTGGGCTGCAAGTTGTCCCAAGGAAAGGGCCCAAAGGAAGGAGCCAAGGTCTCCAGCCAGCAGCCAGCCTGCACCAGCAAAGGAGGAGATAGGTGAGCCTGGAAGAGGGCCTCACAGGCTGCACCCTGACCAACCTTGACTGCACCCTGACTGACTTTGACTGCAGCCCATGAGAGCCTGAGCTGGAGGCGCCAGCTGAACCCCTTCCTGGATTCCCCACTCCTAGAAACTCTGCAGCAGGGTTTGTTGCTTTAAGCTGCTAAATGTTTGGGTAATCTGTATGCAGCAACAGATGACTAATACCCAAACTTTCATTTTAAAAAAATCAAGCCACTTTATGGATTCCTGTCAATGTATGGCAAAACCAATACAATATTGTAATTAGCCTCCAATTAAAATAAATAAACTTATATTAAAAAAAATTAAAAAAAAATCAAGCCACTTCTAAAAATCCACCTTTGTTTATTTTTGTCTGAAATTATCCAGTTTGATTGATGACAGTGGCCTAACTGCTTAATTTTTTGCTTTATTTTATGTGTGATGTTGCCACTCAGGAGTCACCTGAGCTTATGGGCAAAATATGCCTTTGAACTTGTCAGCAAGGCACTCTCAAGCTAGAAAAGCCTCAGAAGGCAAACAGCAATGCTCTTACCCAGTGTGATGTTGTCATGGTCCACGACCTGGAGTCACGGAGCACACCCCGTGCCTTTGTAAAAAGCTATCAGATGCCAGTACCCACACCTCTCAGAGGCCATGCAGGCACCTGGACCCCAGTCCTCTGCCTCAGGGATTTACTGTGGACACTACAAGTTTTTACAACACAGATCAAGGTGTTCTAGGGAAAAAAATTCTTCACTCTAGCTAAAAATGCACTCTTTCCCACTATTTCTACTTGGTTTCAACCATCCAAAATTATATGGAAATTTCCCTCAAAGAATGACACCAGGAATTTTCCCCAAAAGAGACCTTGCCAGGCTTAGAGAGCTCACAATTAGAAATTGCACGATAACAAGTTATCAAGTAAAGAGCATTATCAACATTAGTACAGCCATTTGAACTGTAGACAACAGGACTGGTCTCATTAACAAATTTCATTTTCTAAAGGTAAAAACAGATAGACAGTTCAGGAAAACTCTCTGAGTAGAAGAAAATGTAGATGTGACTTTGGCAACTTAAGAGTTTAATCAGTATACAAAAAGAGAAAATCTCTTGCAAATGTGAAGTTTTTAAGATGGCCACATAACATTTATAAAAAATACTTGTGTTGCAACGCACGTGTACTAGTTTACAATGTATTATACGATCACAAAGAGATTTATGCACACTTTGACTTCCACAGTAATTGAAGGTAATAATCTCAGACTATGTTACTAAAAATAAGTGCCCTCAGAGCTGAATTTTTAGCAAAAATGTGTCCTCTCTTCCTCAACACCCTTCAGCAAGGCCAAAGAGGCCCTCACCACAAATGGTCTGCAAGATGACTCAGCTTAAATGTTTAGAAACTCCATGTCAACTAAGTACATTCTAAATATCCTTACAGCCTCAAAATACTTTAAGTTGCTAGACTAGTAGATACACATTATTCAGAATAAGCAACTTCACTACCAAGAGACAAAACAGTGCTGTCAGGTCAGTGATTCTAGAACTTCTTTTTGTGTTTACACTTTCAGTATTTTTCCTTCTGTCCTCTGAAGCCACGGATGGCTTTTAAAAGGATGTCCTCCATTGTGCAAAAGCCTTTAAGTTTAATTAGGTCCCATTTGTTTATTTTTGATTTTATTTCCATTACTCTGGGAGGTGGGTCATAGAGAATCCTGCTATGATTTATGTCAGATAGTGTTTTGCCTATGTTTTCCTCTAGGAGCTTTATAGTTTCTGGTCTTACATTTAGACCTTTAATCCATTTTGAGTTTATTTTTGTGTATGGTGTTAGAAAGTGTTCTAGTTTATATCATTTCGCATCCTCTTACCATCAACCAAGCATTCAAAATCTGACTCAGGTGCAGCCTCAGCCGATATTCGCACCCTGCACTGATCTCTCAGGAGCCCAGACCCAGCTCATGTTTTCTAAGGAGGAAGAGAGGGTGGGTTGGGATAGCAAAGCAGAGAGAGGGTTAACATTTCAGCTTGACAAGGACCATTTCCTTCAGCTTCTACAAAGTTTGCAGTTCAGGAATATGGAACTCTCTAAAGTAGATGTTGTCCTTAAGTGAGCAAAAAAAGAAAAGCATAAACAATCTCTTCTCCACCAAAAATTTTTGTTTTATTCTTTAAGTACTGCATGCCTTTCAGAAGGCTCCACATCAGCCATTCATCAGTGCCTCCAGCAAGAATAGTGCAATTCTTGGGGAAAAAAGAAGCAATTAAAAGTGCTTTCAGACACACAGATACAGAGAACAAACTAGTGGCCCAGCAGGGAAAGGGGTGGGGGTAAAATAGGGGAAGGGGATGAAGAGGAAGAAACTGCTGGGTATAAAATCAGATACAAGGGTGTGATGCACAGCACAGGGAATACATTCAGCATGTGAAATTATCAGATGATATTGGATAGTCTATAAAAATACCGAATACTAAATAAAATACTAAAATACTAAAAAAAAATGTGCCTTACTAATGAGGTGTCAAATAATTGTGATTTTAACTTTAGGATTTCTAGTGTGAATGATTCTAATTTTCTTGACTACCTAAATTAGAAACCTCTAGAGTATGGTGTCTTTAAAAATAGTTTATGACTACACACTTGTAAGCAAATATTTATCTCTTTTCCTCTTTCCCACCTCTACCTCCAGAGAAAAGTGTGTGTGTGTGTGTGTGTGTGTGTGTGTGTATTTGGGAGAGGAGGCTATTTAGTCATTGAATCTTAAACAATCTCAGTGCATCCAAGCCCCTTTCTAAAACACCTGACCACATCCATACTAAATTTTTAAGCACCTAATTCACACTGGTTCTACATCACCTAATGATAGAAATAAGAGATGTTGAGATAGTTTAAATGTTCCTTTAACAGAATCTAGAATTATTTTCATAAAAATGCTAATAACACTAAGGCATTCAATAAAATAGGTATAAATAAGGGAATATTCCAATGTGATCACAAATTACTTGCCATCCGGTCCTATTTTGAGCCCAGACATGTCAGCACATCTTTTTATGATCATGGTAAATTAGGTTATTTCGAGTCTTTGGAATTATTTTTTAATCTTTAAAACAAGTTTAGATGATGATAGAGATGTCTGGTTTTGAGATTTTGTAATTCTGTATTCTCCATTTTCCAAGCTGATATAATGTCGGGTGGACTTTTTAGCCTCAGATGTAATCATTTCCCTGACTTTCAAAAGTCCAGCTAGAAAGATCCTGCAGAGGTTTAAGCCCAGTAAGCTGGATGCTCTGAGAGCCAGAAAACATCATGGAGACACATATCATGGGCTCGAGGCTGGCTGAAGAGGCTGACGCATCAGCAGAGAAGCCAGGGGTGATGGTTTTCAAATGCGGTTCTGTTTTTGTTGCTCCTTGGAAATGAAGCTGTGAAACATGACTTGGAAAAGCAGCAGGTCTCCCCATATCTTTGCTTCTGCCATCTGTGCTTGAAGGACCCAACTGGCCCCTCCAAGCAGCTCCACACTCCATGAAGGCCCAAAACAGCACTGTCCACAACCACATGCCTGACACAGTGAGCCCACTGGGAGGTCAAACCTCGGGGTCAAAGGCCAGTGTTACCCCACCAGGCAAGCCACCCAGGCCAGCCGAAGTGCAGGTTGACAGCAGGGAGACCTTGGACAGGCCATAAAGGAGGGAATGATGACATTAACTAGGATATTAGCACCACTGTGGTGGCAGTGGAGACAGTGCCTTGGCGCCCAGACCCCTTTGAGGCCTTGGGACAGAGGACTACTGACCATCTCCTTTTTGTGGGAAGAGGTGAGGACATCTAGTTCCCTGGCTACTTCATCCATGAAGAGCAGAGATATGCCAGGATGTTAAATCAATTCTCCAAACGTGGGGGACAGACGGCAGCGGGTTTTCTTATGGGATCGGCTTTGTGGATGACAGTTTTCCCGCACTCGAGTCAGTATGTCACAGATTGAAATATAAAAGGGAGGTCCATTGTGAAATAATGGGGAAACTGTGAGACCTTTACATGTCACACGAAACTTGTCCTTGGTTTCCAGACTCCTGGGGAAGTGGGGGTACTATGATGGGAAATTTGATGAGCAAGCCTTATGTCCTAGGCAAGCTAAATAATCTAAATGGGAAAAGAATCTGAAAAAGAATAGATACATGTATATGTATAACTGAATCACTGTGCTGTACACCTGAAACTAACACAGCATTGTAAATCAACTCAGTTCAGTTCAGTCACTCAGTCATGTCCGACTCTTTGCGACCTCATGAACCACAGCATGCCAGGCTTCCTGTCCATCACCAACTCCCAGAGCTTGATCAAACTCGTGTCCATGGAGTCAGTGATGCCATCCAACCATCTCATCCTCCGTCATCCCCTTCCCCTCCTGCCTTCAATCATTTCCAGCATCAGGGTCTTTTCTAGTGTGTCAGTACTTCACATCACGTGGCCAAAGTACTGGAGCTTCAGCTTCACCATCAGTCTTTTCCAATGAATATTCAGGACTGATATCCTTTAGGATTGACTGGTTTGATATCCCTGCACTTCAAGGGACTCTCAGGAGTCCTCTCCAACACCACAGTTCAAAAGCATCAATCTTCAGGGCTCAGCTTTCTTTAGGGTCTAACTCTCACATCCATACATGACAACTGGAAAAACCATAGCTTTGACTATATGGCAAGTAATGCCTCTGTTTTTTAATATGCTGTCTAGTTTGGTCATAGCTTTTCTTCCAAGGAGCAAGCATCTTTTAATTTCATGTCTGCAGCTGCCATCTGCAGTGATTTTAGAGCCCCGGAAAATAAAGTCTGTCACTGTTTTCACTGTTTCCCCATCAATTTGCCGTGAAGTGATGGGACCGGATGCCATGACCTTAGTTATTTGAATGTTGAGTTTTAAACCAGCTTTTTCACTCTTCTCTTCCACTTTTATCAAGAGGCTCTTTAGTTCCTCTTCTCTTTCTGCCGTAAGGGTGGTATCGTCTACATATTGGAGGTTATTGATATTTCTCCTGGCATTCTTGATTTCAGCTTGTGCTTCTTCCAGCCTGGTATTTCACATGATGTACTCTGCATATAAGTTACATATGCAAGGTGACAATATACAGCCTTGACATACTGCTGTCCAAATTTGCAATCAGTCCATTGTTCCATGTCCAAAAATAACTATTCCTTCTTGACCTGATACAGTGGTCTGGCATTCCCCTCTCTTGAAGAATTTTCCACAGTTTGTTGTGACCACACAGTCAAAGGCTTTCACATAGTCAATGAAGCAGAAGTAGACCAAATACACTCCAATAAAATTAAATCAATTAAATTAAAATTCAGTTCAGTTCAGTCTCTCAGTCATGTCTGACTCTTTGCGATCCCATGAACAGCAGCACACTGGGCCTCCCTGTCCATCACCAACTCCCGGAGTTTACCCAAACTTGTGTCCATTGAGTTGGTGATGCCATCCAGCCATCTCATCCTCTGTCGTCCCCTTCTCTTCTTCCCCCAATCCCTCCCAGCATCAGGGTCTTTTCCAATGAGTCAACTCTTCGCATGAGGTGGCCAAAGTACTGGAGTTTCAGCGTCAGCATCAGTTCTTCCAATGAACACCCAGGACTGATCTCCTTTAGGATGGACTGGTTGGATCGCCTTGCAGTCCAAGGGACTCTCAAGAGTCTTCTCCAACACCACAGTTCAAAAGCATCGATTCTTTGGCACTCAGCTTTCTTCACAGTCCAACTCTCACATCCATACATGACCACTGGAAAAACCACAGCCTTGACTAGAGGGACCTTTGTTGGCAAAGTAATGTCTCTGCTTTTCAATATGCTATCTAAGTTGGAAAAGGACATCTTTTTTGGGTGTTACTTCTAGAAGATCTTGGAGGTCTTCATAGAACTGTTCAACTTCACCTTCTTCAGCATTACTTGGGCATAGGCTTGGATTACCATGATATTGAATGGTTTGCCTTGAAAATGAACAGAGATCATTCTGTCATTTTTAAGATTTCATCCAAGTACTGTATTTTTGAACTCTTTATTGACTGTGAGGGCTACTCCTTTTCTTCTAAGTGATTCCTGCCCACAGTAGTAGATATAATTGTCGTCTGAGTTAAATTCTCCCATTCCAGTCTATTTGAGCTTGCTGATTCCTAAAATGTCAACGTTCACTCTTGCCATCTCCTGTTTGACCGCTTCCAATTTGCCTTAATTCCTGGACTTAACATTCCAGGTTCCTATGTAGTATTGCTCTTTACAGCATTGGACCTTGCTTCCATCACCATTCACATCCACAGCTGGGTGTGTTGTTTTTGCTTTGGCTCTGTCTCTTCATTCTTTCTGGACTTATTTCTCCAGTGATCTCCAGTAGCATACTGGACATCTACCAACCTGGGAGGGCTCATCTTCCAGTGTCATATATTTTTGCCTTTTCATAGTGTTCATGGGGTTCTCAAGGCAAGAATACTGAAGTGGTTTGCCATTCCTTTCTCCAGTGGACTACGTTTTGTCAAAACTCTCCACCATGACCCGTGCATCTTGGGTGGCCCTACATGGCATGGCTCATAGTTTCATTGAGTTAGACAAGGCTGTGGTCCATGTGATTAGATTGGTTAGTTTTCTGTGATTGTGGCTTTCAGTCTGTCTGCCCCCGATGGAGAAGGATAAGAGGCTTATGGAACCTTCCTGATAGCATAGACTGAAGGGGAAACTGGGTCTTGTTCTGATGGGCAGGGCCATGCTCAGTAAATCTTTAATCAAATTTTCTTTTGATGGTGGAGCTGTGTTCCCTCCCTGCTATTTACCTGGGACCAAACTATGGTGGAGGTAATGAAGATAATGGTTACCTCTTTCCAACGATCCTATGCATGTACTGCTACACTCAGTGCCCCCAACCCTGCAGCAGGCCACCACCAATCCATGCCTCCACTGGAGACTCCTGGACATTCACAGGCAAGTCTGGCTCAGTCTCTTGTGGGTCACTGCTCCTTTATCCTGGGTCCTGGTACACAAGGTTCTGTTTGTGCACTCCAAGAGTCTATTTCCCAGCCCTGTATAAGTTCTGGCAGCTCTAAGCTGGGGTTAATGGTGACCTCCTCCCAAGAGGGGTTATGCCATACCCAAGTCTGCTGCACCCAGAGCCCCTGTCCCTGTGGCAGTCCGCTGCTGACCCGTAACTCCACAGGAGATGGTCAAACACAGTTCTGTCTCAGTCTCTGTGGGATCCCTGGATCCTGGTGCATATAAGGTTTGTTTGAGGCCCCTGAGCATCTCTGGTGAGAATGGGGTTTGATTGTAAATATGAATTCTCCCCTCCTACCATCCTGCTGAGGCTTCTCTTTTGCCCTTGGATGGGGGTATCGCCACTGTTAACTGACATCAATCTGTTTATTTATGAAATTGTCTTTCCCTCCTAGACATGAGAATAGAGATTTCCACCTGTTTTGCTCTTGGTTACAGCAGACTTCCAAAGAATATCAAACAGAGATGAGAAAGTGTTCCTAAGTGGACAGTGCAAAGAAATAGAGGAAAACAACAGAATGGGAAAGACTAGACATCTCTTCAAGAAAATTAGAGCTCCCAAGGGAACATTTCATACAAAGATGGGCACAATAAAGGACAAAAATCATTAGGTTTCTGTTAGGTGATAGACCTAACAGAGGAAGGAGATATTAAGAGGTGGTGGCAAGAATACACAGAAGAACTATACGAAAAAGATCTTCATGACCCAGATAACCATGATGGTGTGATCACTCACCTAGAACCAGACATTGTGAGTGCTAAGTCAAGTGGGCTTTAGGAAGCATCACTACGAACAAAGCTAGTAGAGATAATGGAATTCCACCTGAGCTCTTTCAAATCCTAAAAGATGATGCTGTCAAAGTGCTGTACTCAGTATGCCAGCAAATATGGAGAACTCAGCAGTGGCCACAGGACTGGAAAATGTCAGTTTTCATTCCAATCCCAAAGAAAGGCAATGCCAAAGAATATTCAAAGTACCAAATAATTGTGTTCATTTCACATGCTAGCAAGGTAATGCTCAACATCTTTCAAGCTAGGCTTCAACAGTATGTGAACTGAGAACTTCCAGATATTCAAGCTGAATTTAGAAAAGGCAGAGGAACCAGAGATCAAATTGCGAACATCGTTGGATCATCAAAAAAGGAAGAGAATTCTAGACAATCATCTACTCTGTTTCACTGGCTATGCTAAAGCCTTTGACTGTGTGGATCACAGAAAAGAGTGGGAAATTCTTAAAGAGATGGGAATGTCAGACCACCTTACCTGCCTCCTGAGAAATCTGTATGCTGGTCAAGAAGCAACAGTTAGAACTGGACGTGGAACAACAGACTGGTTCCAAATTGGGAAAGGAGTACGTCAAGGCTGTATATTGTTACCCTGCTTATTTAACTTATATGCAGGGTACTTCACGTGAAAAGTCAGGCTGGATGAAGCACAAGCTGGAATCAAGATGGCAGGGAAAAATATCAATAACCTCAGATATGCAGATGACACATCCTTATGAAAGGTTGTGGTTGAATGAAAAAAGACACCGGGATTCTTGGCCCCCAGAGGAGAAGAATTCAATCCGGGGCCAGAGATGAGGCTTGATGGCTCAGAGCTTTTGTGTAGTAAAGTTTTCTTCAAGTATAAAGGAGATAGAGAAAGCTTCTGACATAGGCATCAGAAGGGGGCAGAAGAGTACCCCCCTGCTAGTCTTTAGCTGGATGTTATATAGTCACTAGCAGTCTGTTAATGAAAGAAAGGAATGTCTTAAAACTCAGAACGGCACCAGGCCCCTCGCCCGTAAGATGCATTTTGGGATAATCTTGGCACCAGATGATTCATCCCGGGCCATAAAATGATTAACTTGAATCTTGAAGAAGGGCAGACCACCATTTACACAGATTAGGGGAACAATATCTGAATATAACATACTGGTTTGTCAAGTAGGTTCTGAGCCAAGAGGCAGAACCGACTTGAAGACAGAGTTTGGGGTAAATGCATAGTACATTAGCATAGCTTAAGATAAACATGTCCATAAGAGAAATGCATTGGTTATCTCTAGGTTTGAGAATAGTTAACTTCAGGTGAAACCAGGTGTCATTATGGCAATATAGTATTTTAAGAGAACCTCCTTTTAAATTTGTATAGAAAAGGAAAAAATATTGCTAGTTTGTTTCCTCCTGCCAGCTTAAGAGAGATAAAATGTCTGACACTTGCAGGCTATCTCCTCCGTTTGGAGACCACTGGCCTTCCTGCCTGTTACCCTCTCACTTATGGCAGAAAGCAAAGTTGAACTAAAGAGCCTCTCGATAAAGGTGAAAGAGGCGAATGAGAAAGCTGGCTTAAAACTCAACTTTCAAAAAATGAAGATCATGGCATCCAGTCCCATCACTTCACAGCAAATAGATGGGGAAACAACGAAAACAGTGAGAAACTGTATTTCCTTGGGCTCCAAAATCACTGCAGCCAAGAAATTTAAAGACGCTTGTTCCTTGGAAGAAAAGTTATGACCCACCTAGACAGAATGTTAAAAAGCAGAGACATTACTTTGCCAACAAAGGTCCCTTCTAGTCAAAACTACGGTTTTTCCAGTAGTCACGTATGGATGTGAGAGTTGGACTATAAAGAAGGGGGAACGCTGAAGAATTGAGGCTTTTGAACTGTGGTGTTGAAGAAGACTCTTGAGAGTCCCTTGGACTGCAAGGAGATCAAACCAGTCAGTCCTAAAGGAAATCAATCCTGAATATTTATTAGAAGGGCTGATGCTGAAGTTGAAGCTCCAATACTTTGGACACCTGATATGAAAGGCAGACTCACTGGAAAAGACTCTGATGCTGGGAAAGACTCAAGGTGGGAAAAGGGGACGACAGAGGACCAGATGGTTGGATGGCATCACTAACTCAATGGACATGAGTTTGAGCAAGCTATGGGAGATGATGAAAGACAGGGAAGTCTGGTCTGCTGCTGTCTATGGGGTCGCAAAGAGTCAGATATGACTGAGCAACTGAACACCACCACCAACAGTCCTAACACTTAGAGCACAACATCATCCATATGAAGCATTCAATAGATCTTTGTAGAAGAAATGAACTGAGGACCTTAAATTTCAGAGAGTACTATGCCAACCTCACCAGACGACTGCTGCTCAAGACTTCAACTTTTTCTTTGCAGTCAGCTCAACTAAGGGACCCTGCTTATACCCCAGAGCTATTCCCCTCAGCTCTTCCATCATCCTCCCAGCTTCCAGCAGCAGTCCCTCCTCTTACCCCCTTGTCACTAAAATCCAACACGAATAACTTTCTAATATCAAACACTAAAGAGATGGTGACTTTGCAAATATCTTAAACAAAATAACAGTACCTGATGGTCACAGTCACTACTCATCTTCCCCTAAGAAATAATTAGTGCAGACTTGGTGACCGTTTCCAACCCAGCCAACTGTTTGACAATTATCTACACAATTCACACTGCACCAGAGAAGAAGCAGAAAATTCCCCACCCCCCAAAATCTCCCAACAGAGACTCTCAGCTCTGAGAGGGCTAAACAGTCAGTGGTGTTTAGTTTCAACAAAAAGCCCCAGGCAGCAATGCACAAGAGACATTACCTGGATAATACACTTTGTTTTACACCAGTTAGGTTTAGCACAATTTCTAGAAACTTGAGTTTAACTGGTATCCCTACAAGTGTTCCCAGAACTCTCTTAGTGAAAATTCCTTCATGAGAATTAGTGTAATGGGTTTCCAATTAAGTCTTTTCAAATGAAGTCTTTCAAAATTAAGCTACCATACATCTTCCAGATAACAGATAAAACCCACATACTTTACTGAGGTTTTCACCAAAATACTTGTACCTCAAGGTTCAAGAGCAACCGGTATCATTTTGGAGTTGGAAAACTCTACTTCCTTTTCAACAGTGGAAGAAATTTCCTAGAATTTCAGGATGTAAAGCTGGAAGTATTTCTTACAGAAATATTATGTAAATAAGACCACTTTACATTTGTATATTGATGTAACTTTAAAAATGCACAAGTCCTATCTATGTCTGTCTCAATATTGCATAGCATGTTCACTGAGCTGCCAGGAGCTACCACTCCACACGTAACATGGTTCCTAGAGGAAAATGTGTTAAATGCATCCAACAGCCATAAAACAGACAAAAGTTTGGAGTCTAGTGGTTCAAGAGGTGTAGGCCATGAATAACTGGCACATGCTAATCCAGTGGCGGCGTCACGCATGACCTTCCATGCACATGTGAGCCAGCACCATCTTGGGCATGGGCATGTTGCACCCCGCAGAGGACGCTAACAATGTGAGACGTGGCCTCAGTCAGTTTCTATGCTAAGCTGCCATTAGTGCCGCCACAGGGCCTGTCATTAGCTTGAGCGCTTCTTATATACACACTACACATCAACCTTCACCTCAGACAATCTAGACTGGGACTTAATGAAGGTGGGGAACACACTGTCTCCAAATCAGAATTCGGTCAGGAGGAGGGTGGCCCTGGGGATTGGGGCAGGCCTGTCCCTACCTCCCACCCTGAGCCAGGCTGCTGCTGCCCTGCCGTGTTTGGAAGGAGCTGAGGAAAAGCCAGGTTTTAGCAGGAATCTCAGATGACCCCAGCGAAAGGCTGGTGAAATTCTAGGCCATGGAACAAACCAGAACCAAGACAAACTATACAGGAATCTTTCAAACATGATTCCACAACAAACAGAAGATGCACAGCACACAAATATATGAAAAACAAAACCTACAGACTATTTAGTTGGCTTAGAAAAATCCATCTTTGAAATACTCTGCCAACAGAAGCAAGAGTCACTTAGCCTGATATGTGATTCAGAGGCGTCTTGGGAGAAGTGCTATCCAAGGTGAGGTTCTGGAACTTGGCAGGATGATCAGCACAGGGAAATTGGAAATGGCGAGAGGCAAAGCCAAGGCCAGGACAGTCAGGGCATGTCTGCTACTGCTAATGAGTTTGGGTGTTTGGCTGGGGTGTTTGGCTGTAAAGCAAACAGGATGGAAGCAAAAGTAAGAATACAACAGAGGGTGAGGAACTGAGAAAGCAGGCACAGGAAGTCATCAAGGAGGGGCAGGACCTGCAGCCCAGGCAGAAGAGTGAGTCTGGAGCAGAAAAAGGGACTCATCCCAATCATGTCAGGAAGCAATGACTGGTCAGCTGGCAACGCCAGAATCCACCTTCTCCTGGACAACCCAGAGTCCATCCCATCCTTGTTGAATATCAGGCAACGAAAAGCATTAGGGACCTTTCCCCCCACCCCCCCCAGAAATGTTTCCTGGGCCAGATTTAGTTTTTTTCCTAAGAAACCATTGCCACCAAGTTCTCGATACCACAACAGAATGTTCTTCAAGGGGCACAGAGTCAATCTCTACCACATCCAACACCTACGGACCCCAAGAGGATATCTGACACTCAAGTACTATCCCACCTTAGATCTTCCCATAACACCTATAACCAGATAGGTCTATTTTGCTTAACAAAGCAAATTCCTATAACAAAAAGAAAGAGTGGGATGGTGGTTGTGTGACAATTGGATTTTATTTTTTTGAGATCACTGATATCATGAATACAAATACCTGTTCAAACTTCTCAAGAGAAGGTGACTTTTCATAGCATCAGGCTACTAGTTACGCTTATAGAGGAAATTTACCCAACAGGATAAAGCTGTGAATGTGACAGGTTTCATTAAGGGTCCAGGACATATAGCTACACATTCACCTAAAACTGAATAAAATATTACTGATGTCACTTTTTCACACTGAAGATTTGAGAACTAATGTTTACTATTTAATTAGACAGCTACATTTCAAATGTTGGCCCAAGCAAGCCTAAAAGTTTAATTTTTGTTAAAATTCCTATTCTATTCCTAAACTGATGTACTCTGATAGAGAAAAGCAGTCTGTTTCCACACCTGGAGCAAGTCTTATCTGTAAACAATGGAAATTTTAGAGGACTTAGTTTTTCCTTAGGAGAAGGAGTGATGAGTAATAACAAAGACTGAGAACAGCTGATTTCATAGCATTTTTTACCATGACCCTAATACAAAACTTATGCCAAGTTTCATCATGAAAAAAATTTTGAGAGATACTCAAAAAAGCTTTGTTTACTCATCCAGTACTTCGCCCTCTCCAAGGATCATAAAATGAGAATCTAATCAGAAAAAGTCAAGAATACAAAGTGCAGTTTGGGGAAGCAGGAATGCGGACTTGCAGTTGATCTTTCCAGTTAGAAGGTGTTAATCTGGCACCATCTCAGAAATGACGGATGCCAATGGATTTCTCGTGGTGCTTAAACATGTCAGATAAAAAAGGACAAGTTAGGCAGGATAAGGAGAATAAAGGGGTCAGAGGTGATGCAGGAATTGGTGGCGGTGCTATTATTATATAATAAAGTCCTCCGAGAAGACAGGGATCTGAATTATGGGAGTCATCACTGTGGAGTTGATATTAAAAATATGACTGAGTGACGGTGCATCCAGAGAGACAGCAGAAAAAAGAAGACTGAGCTCCAGACACTCCCTGCTTAGAGGTCAATGTTTCCAAACATGGGTTTTATATTATGCAGGTATAGTGAGGGCAACAGGGCAGGAGATGGCAGCCATAGAAGTGACTGGCCAATATGGGGAGAATCAATATCTAAACAATATCGAATCTTCCAATCCATGAACATGAATAGATTCCCTACTTAATTCCTGATTTTTTACCATCAGGCTTATGAAGTGTGTGACATACAGCTCTTACACACTTTCTTAAGACTTGCACCTAAGCATTTCATAGGTTCTTTTTTGTGCCAGTACAGGGAAATGGGATTCTGTACATTGATCTTATAGCCTGCGATCTTGCTAAACCACTTATTAGGTCTAGTGGGTTTCTTGTGGATTCCTTGGGATCGTCTCTGTATATAATTTATGTTTATTATCAGGTCATCTACAAAGGAAGATGGCTTTATTTTTTCCTTCTAATCTGTATACCACTTCTTTGTCTGGCCGTATTGCACTGGCTCGTGTTGGAAACAGTGATAAAAGGCAATGTATTAGCCTTGTTCCCAATTTTAGTGGAAAAGTATTCAGTCTTTTGCTATTAAGTATGATGTAAGCCATATGTTTCATGTAAGGTTATACCAGATTGAAGAAATTCCCTTACATTCTTGGTTTTCTCAAAATTTTTTTATCATGAATGCTGAATTTTTAAAAATGCTTTCATGCATCCGCAGAGTTTGTCATATACTTTTGGTTTTCTTATGGATTATGGTGGATTATACTGTGATTTTTAGATGTTGAATCACCCTTATATTCCTGGGATAAATATCATTTTATGATATATTATCATTTTTATATACTGCCAGATCCCATTCGGCAATATCTGTTATAGTTTTCATGTTTACACTCAGTTTCCTTTTCTTAACTTTGTCATAACAACACTGGTCTCATAAAAGGCCTTCTGTTACTTACATATATGTGGTCACATCTCTTACAAGGCTTTAGCACAGTTATTAACACAAACCTGAGGGTACATGAATGTTGTTAAGTAAGTCACTCAGTGAAGAGTCTGGCAAGAGGGTGTCTTTTCCTAGACTCTCTATTTCTTGTCCCTTTTCCTTACCTGAAAACTAAGAAGAGCAAATTCAGTTACCTAGAAAATCCCTTTCCAGATATAAATGTTTATGAAGCTAAATTTACAGAATTTCAGAAGTGTCAGCCAAGTGTGACAGGTATCATGCTCAATAAAATCTTTATGTCCTGATAAAATTAATCTGGCTTCTTTATGTAATATTTGGAGACTGTGATTTACTTAACGTTCACATTCCCTGTCACTTAGCAGAGCTCTTTCTGTAGGACTAATGTCATAGACCAGTAGATTTCAACCTTGGTGTGCCTCAGCCTCTTCTTAAAAAAAAAAAAAAAAAATACTGATATCCTCGTCTTACCTCTCTAACCCAAACTAGATTCAGTAGATCTCAGGTTATATCTGCTTAATTTTTAAGGTATCATGGTTGCAAACCATGGTTTGCTTTCTGCCTTCAGTTCACGTTGCTGCCACCAAGTACAGAGGCCTGCCCTTTGGGCAAGTTACACAATATTAGTTCCTCGTCTGTAAAATCAGAACAGCTCCAAATGTTGTAAGCATTAAATGAGTCACATGTAAAATGCTCAGAATGTGGTAAGTACATATAAGTATTAACTATTACTGCTATTTTTAAAAATTATTATTGTCACTGCTAGGTTAGGTTAGCCCAAGCCATTTGTTTCCCATTTTTAAGTAGTTGCGTGCTGTCCTCAGTCACTCAGTTGTGTCTGACTCTTTGTGACCCCATGGACTGTAGCTCACCAGACTCCTCTGTCTGTGGGATTCTCCAGGTAAGAATACTGGAGTGGGTTGCCATTCCCTTCTCCAGGGGATCTTTTTGACCCAGGGATCAAACCAACATCTCCTGTGGCTCCTGCACTGGCAGGTGGACTCTTTATCACTGAACCACCTGGGAAGCCCATCTTATTAGAGTGTGTGTGGGGGGGTCCCCTTTAACATAGAAATAGATCAAAGACACATAAACTCTGTACCTGTTGAGCAAATATATGACCAAAATATTACCGTGAATTCAAGTAAACTGTATCTACTTATTTCAGCAGCATCTATATACAGCTAAGTCATTCTCTTTATTCAATACAAAGATAATGCTTGGCTTCCCTGTAGATTTTCAGACCCCTGTAACCAATCTGAGCCTGCTCCCCACTCCTCTTAAGGTTCTGAGTTCCACTGGTTGTGACCTACTGCTCCAGACATATCAAGCTGCCTTGGATTGTCTCAACATGCCACACATCTTCCTGACTTCCTGCTCTCCTTACTGTACCATCTACCTTCAACACCCACCCGTATGCTTCTCTATTTAGAACACGGAGTCATGAATATGAACAAAATCCTCTTAACCCACTGGCCTGAGCTTTCCCTACAGTTCGTTAGTGAGGAATTGAAGGTGCCATCCAATCAAGTGCTCTGCTCACTAACAGGAACAACAATGAACAGGTATGATTTTTTAAACAGGATAGAGGGAAGGTCAGGGAGAGAGAGCAGAGGGCAGGTGAATGAATGGAGGTCTGTGGGCCTCAGGAGCATCAGAATGCCAGCACGCATCCAGGAGGGCACACTGGCCAGGACCACAGGGCACTGATCAAGCCCAGAGAGACAGACCCAATGCCAGGCCCTGGCTCCACAATAACAGCTCACCCAAGTTATACTCCAGGGTCACTAGGCAAGCTCAGTGGGCATGGGAAAGAGCCACCCTGACAGGAGAGCCCAGGGTCAAGGGCCCACAGCACCCACCATATCCCCAAAAGCTATCTTGCGGAGGAGCAAGGAGAGAGCACAGACAGACGGAACCATTTTACCAAACTATGCTCAGGAGCTAATCAAACAAGTTTTTAAAAATCTGCTTGCTAGAATAATTTTACTTGATTAGGCTAAAATTATGGGGCTTCTCTTTTCATTCTTTCTGGTGATCCAGCAGGACAGAGGCTCATGTGAACAGCAAATAAAGAGAAAAACAAAGTTACACTTTTCCTTACCTGCCTGAGTGCAGTGTGATTTAAATTTTAGCAGTCCTCTATGACTCTTTTAACAGCAGCATAAATGTTAGTTGCCCTGTAATTGGTAGAATACAGTTTTATGTATCATGATTCACAGACTCAGTTATTCACAGCACCACCACTCCCTCCCCTGGCAAGCTGGGAGGGCTGTAACACAGGTGCTTGAATCAAAACAGCCAAGATGACACACAGCCTAAATTCTCCAACGAGTCAGCGTTGAGAGAGAAACGTGTCTTACTCGTCCTGAAGGAATTATTAGGCTGCCTTTGGCTACAGTGAGACTTCACGATTCCTACCCTCCCCCACTTTTCCTCCCCCGCCCCAACACAAGTAGAAAAGAGTTAGAAAAAAAGTACATTCTGGTTGACTTGATTTGGCTTTCAGTTTGAATAAGTTACCACAACTGTTCTTTCTTCCCCCGGCCTTGACAACCAATGCACTCATTTCTTTCAAATGATCTACTCAGCTTAGATTTAAAAGTTATTTTGTATAGAAGAGGAGTTTTTTTTCTTCACATGAGACTAAAAACCTGCAATAGTTCCATTTTCCTTCCTGATTTAAACATTTTATTTTAATGGAAAAAAATCTGTTTCTTTTTAAAAAACACATTCTTAAAGAATAGAATTATATTTACATAGAGACAAGAGGTTGGAGAAGGAAATGGCAACCTACTCCAGTGTTCTTGCCTGGAGAATCCCATGGACGGAGAAGGCTGGTAGGCTGCAGTCCATGGGGTCGCACAGAGTCGGACACGACTGAATCGACTTGGCAGCAGCAGAGACAAGAGGGAGTTTCCTCACATAGTGTTAAAGGGATTAGAGAGAAGACAGCAAATTAGAGGGACCGCAGTGTGGAACTGCACGGGCAGAACTTCAGAGCCTTCAGATATCAAAAAGGTGTTGAAAGAACCACAGGACTGGGTTTTCAGCTTGTGGACATACAATGTAAGTTAATGAGTCAAGAGGACTTTAGAGGGCATTTCACTAGAATGGGTAAAAATAAATGGATAATATAGTGGAATGGATACCATAGGATACCAAGCATGACACAGGAAAATGGAAAAAAAAATTTTGATACAAACAGCAAGAGCAGTAAAGTACTAAAAGTGAGGGCTTCACTGGCTCAGATGGTAACAAAACTGCCTACAATGCGAGAAACTCAGGTTCATCCCTGGGTCAAGAAGATCCCCTGGAGAAGGGGATGGCAACCCACTCCAATATTCTTGCCTGGAGAATTCCATGGACAGAGGAGCCTGGTGGGCTACAGTGCATGGGGTTGCAAAGAATCGCACACGACTGAGCGACTAACACACACGCTCCATTACACAAGGCTGCCACAGACTGCAGACGTCACGGAAGCTCTGTGGTCAAGGTAGGACTTGGGCTCCCCCTTGAGGGGAGGGAAGAACCTGACCAGACAAGGAAACAGCAGAACTTTACAAGGGCATGAGGACATAAACAACCGTGGGATTCAGGCTACAATGAACGGAGATCACAAGATTGGAACAGAAGTTATGATGGGATCATATGCACTGAACCTTAGGAAGGGCTCTGACAACACAACTGGAAAAGGATGATGTCCCTGGACACCTTCCTTTTCTCTGACTGTAGTTCATTCTGAGTCTGGATCGTCTAATCTTTGATTAGGTTAAAAAAAATTTGGCCCAAAACATTTTACAAGAGCTTAGAAGTTTGCTTATACCTCCAGTACAGAGGGAAAAAAAGATATTTTCTCTCCAGAAGAGACTTGCAGTGGGTTCATTAATTTTATCTTTTCATAGTTTGTACTTATAATATGGGATTAAACAGGTCTATAGCTCCCCACTGCCAATTTTCCCAGAGGAATTACCATTCCCAAATGTACACAATCACACCAAGAGAAAAAGAATGTGCTGACAAGGCACGCTACAGTGACTGTCAACTCCACAGGCATGGCACTGTGTATGGTGATCGGAGTGACAAAAGACTGCAAGTAATATGCAGTTAATACCAGGAACCAAATTTTTTCAAATAGTTTCATTTTTAGAACCTGCACCAGACTTAGGGTGTCCCTGTAACAAGGTCCCCTCACTGGCATTCCAATCTGCTTCCTCAGTGGGGGAGAAAGGAGTGGAGCTAAACCATGAGGACTGCTTGCAAGTTTACTGCAGACCCCCTTATGCCCCCATTACTCTGGGTACACCCATCAGGACTGCACACACTTCTGAGTTCAGGATAGGAAACGGTTAAGAAGAGCTGCCGGAGAATGCCAGTCCACGGAGTCACAGAAAGTCACAACCACCTCTAGCTTAATTCGACTCCTTCTTAGAAAGCTTTTTAAAATTTGCTGAAAGGCTCCTTGACTTTTCCTGGGAAACTTCTGGCCTATATTAAAAGCATGTTACATTAAGGAAAAATTTCCATACTTAGTCGAATGATGCATCCTATTTGAATTTGCTTTACCATGGCAAGGTGTTCTGTGAACAGTGGTGGTGCCAGTGGCACTGAATTGTAACCATTTCAGAGTCAGTCTAACAATTTTATAGTTTCTGATTATCACATCTCAGAAGGGAAGCTAGAATGACCCCCATAACTCCTAGGCACACACTCTAGCAGGTGTTCAAAGTGCGGGTGTGAGAGCCAGACAGACATGGAACATGCCACACACCACATGTGTGACCTTAGATAGGTTACCTGATCTGTATGCCTCAGTTTCCTCACTTTAAAATAATAGAAACTGTTTTATACAATTCATCTGAAGATGAAATAAGAAATGCAGCACTGTTTATAATAGCCAGGACATGGAAGCAACCTAGATGTCCATCAGCAGACGAATGGATAAGAAAGCTGTGGTACATAAACACTATGGAGAATTACTCAGCCATTAAAAAGAATACATTTGAATCAGTTCTAATGAGGTGGATGAAACTGGAGCCTATTATACAGAGTGAAGTAAGCCAGAAAGAAAAACACCAATACAGTATACTAACGCATATATATGGAATTTAGAAAGATGGTAACAATAACCCTGTGTACGAGACAGCAAAAGAGACACTGATGTATAGATCAGTCTTATGGACTCTGTGGGAGAGGGAGAGGGTGGGAAGATTTGGGAGAATGGCATTGAAACATGTATAATATCATGTATGAAACGAGTCACCCGTCCAGGTTCGATGCACGATACTGGATGCTTGGGGCTGGTGCACTGGGACGACCCAGAGGGATGGTATGGGGAGGGAGGAGGGAGGAGGGTTCAGGATGGGGAACCTGTGGCGGATTCATTTCGATATTTGGCAAAACTAATGCAATATTGTAAAGTTTAAAAATAAAATAAAATTTAAAAAAAAAAGAAAAAGAAATATAAAGCACATCACATAGTTCCTGACACAAAGTGCATTCTCTACAATCAACCTATTAGTGTCTTATTCTGACATTTCTATCTTTTCTAAAAGCCTGTCTTAATTATTTTATTCCAGCTTCAGCTAAATCATATTTTTTCCCAATTCGGATCATCTACTCATATCAGTTCAGTTCAGTCACTCAGTCCTGTCCGACTCTTTGAGACCCCACAGACTGTAGCATGCCAGGCCTCCCTGTCCATCACCAACTCCTGGAGTTTACTCAAACTCATCTCCATTGAGCCAGTGATGCCATCCAACCATCTCATCCTCTGTCATCCCCTTCTTCTCTCGCCTTCAATCTTTCCCAGAATCAGGGTCTTTTCAAATGAGTAACAACTTCGCATCAGGTGGCCAAAGTATTAGAGTTTCAGCTTCAACATCAGTCCATCCAATGAACATTCAGGATTGATTTCCTTTAGGATGGATTGGTTGGATATCCCTGAACTTCAAGGGACTTTCAAGAGTCTTCTCCAATATCACAGCTCAAAAGCATCAATTCTTCTGCACTCAGCTTTCTTTATAGTTCAACTCTCACATCTATACATGACCACTGGAAAAACCATAGCCTTGACTAGACGGAACTTTGTTGTCAAGTAATGTCTCTGCTTTTTAATATGCTGTCGAGGTTGGTCATAACTTTTCTTCCAAGGAGTACACATTTTTAATTTCATGGCTGCAGTCACCATCTGCAGTGATTTTGGAGCTCCAAAAATAAAGTCTGACACTGTTTCCACTGTTTCCCCATCTATTTGCCATGAAGTGATGAGATGAGATGCCATGATCTTAGTTTTCTGAATATTGAGCTTTAAGCCAACTTTTTCACTCTCCTCTTTCACTTTCATCAAGAAGCTCTTTAGTTCGTATTTGCTTTCTGCCATAAGGATGGTGTCATCTGCATATCTGAGGTTATTGATATTTGTCCTGGCAATCTTGATTCCAGCTTGTGCTTCCTTCAGCCCAGCATTTCTCATGATGTACTCTGCATATAAGTTAAATAAGCAGGGTGACAATATACAGCCTTGACTTAGTCCTTTCCCTATTTGGAACCAGTCTATTGTTCCATGTACAGTTCTAACTGCTGCTTCCTGACCTGCATACAGATTTCTCAAGAGGCAGGTCAGGTGGTCTGGTATTCCCATCTCTTTCAGAATTTCCCACAGTTTGAAGTGATCCACACAGTCAAAGACTTTGGCATAGTTAATAAAGCAGAAATATATGTTTGTTTGTTTGTTTTTTCTGGAACTGTCTTGCTTTTTCGATAATCCAATGGATATTGGCAATTTGATCTCTGGTTCCTCTGCCTTTTCTAAAACCAGCTTGAACATCTGGAAGTTCATGGTTCACGTATTGCTGAAGCCTGGCATGGAGAATTTTGAGCATTACTTTACTAGCGTGTGAAATGAGTGCAACTGTGTGGTAGTTTGAGCATTCTCTGGCATTGCCTTTCTTTGGCATTTCTTTCTTTCTTGTTCTGCCCATCAAAACAAGACCCAGTTTCCCCCTCAGTCAGTCTTTCCCATCATGAAGCTTCAATAAGCCTCATATACTTCTCCAACAGAGAGCAGACAGACTGAAAGCCACAATCACAGAAAACTAACCAATCTAATCACATGGAACACAGCCTTGTCTAACTCAATGCAACTATGAGCCATGCCACGTAGGGCCACCCAAGATGCACGGCTCATGGTGGAGAATTCTGATAAATCATGGTCCACTGGAGATGTGAATGGCAAACCACTTCAGAACTCTTGCCTTGAGAACCCCATGAACAGTATGAAAAGGCAAAAAGATAGGACACTGAAAGATGAACTCCCCAGGTTTGTAGGTGCTCAATATGCTACTGGAGATCAATGGAGAAATAAGTCCAGAAAGAATGAAGAGATGGAGCCAAAGCAAAAACAATACCCAGCTGTGGATGTGACTGGTGATGGAAGTAAAGTCCAATGCTGTAAAGAGCAATACTACATAAGAACCTGGAATGTTAAGTCTCTGAATCAAGGCAAATTGGAAGTGGCCAAACAGGAGATGGCAAGAGTGAACATCAACATTTTAGGAATCAGTGAACTAAAACGGACTGGAGTGGGTGAATTTAACTCAGGTGATCATTATATCTACTACCGTGGGCAAGAATCGCTTTGGAAGAAATGGAGTAGCCATCACAGTCAACAAAAGAGTCTGAAATGCAGTACTTAGATGCAATCTCAAAAACGACAGAATGATCTCTGTTCGTTTCCATGGCAAACCATTCAGTATCACGGTAATCCAAGTCTATGCCCTGACCAGGAATACTGAAGAAGCTGAAGTTGAATGGTTCTATGAAGACCTCCAAGACCTTCTAGAACTAATACCCAAAAAAGATGTCCTTTTCATTATAGGGGACTGCAATGCAAAAGTAGGAAGTCAAGAAATACCTGGAGTAACGGGCAAATTTGGCCTTGGAGTGCAGAATGAAGCAGGGCAAAGGCTAATAGAGGTTTGCCAAGAAATGCACTGGTCGTAACAAACACCCTCTTTCAACAACACAAGAGAAGACTCTACACATGGACATCACCAGATGGTCAATACTGAAATCAGACTGATTATATTCTTTGCAGTCAAAGTTGGAGACTTTGCAAAGGGCTGTAAAGAGTCCGACACCATTGAAGTGACTTAGTGTGCACATATCAATAGTGTATGTATGTATGTGTATATATATATACATATTGATATATATATATATATATATCAATCTCAATCTCCCAATTGATCCCACCACTCCCCTATCCCCCTTGTGTTCTTTATGTCTGTGTCTCTAGTTCTCTGTGTCTCCAGTTATAAGAACAAAGTCTGCAGTTTGATTATTGGGATCTGTCTTTCTGGACAACTTCCTAACTGAAGACCCAATTTTTCTACCTGTAAAAAGGAATACTGTATTGAAAGGTCAGGATCAAATGCAAAAAAAATAAAAAAATAAAAAGGGTTTGAATGCACTTAGGCAAATTGCACCCAGGTAGGCAATTGATCCACAGACTTGGCTTTTGCTGGATTTTCTGAGTAGACATCCTCTAACATTTGGTCTCAAATCTACTCCTTCAGAGAATCTATCTTCCTTTCAACCCTCTAGATATTTTACTTTTAATATTTCAACCATTATGAATGATGCAATCCCCTAAATAAACAAGCATCAGGACTTGTTAGCTCTTTCAATGGTTTTAGTAATATAAGAGCATTAAGTATATGACCTCAGCTTTGAAACAAAAATAGGTTTCATCTGAATTTTCTGTATTAATACACTCCTAACAACCACGATGAAGAATTAACTTTTCTGTGCAGTTCACTTTGAAAATAGGTAGCATTATACATGCTTCAATGCCGTTCTCCCAAATCATCCCACCCTCTCCTTCTCCCACAAAGTCCAAAAGACTGTTCTATACATTGCTTGGGGCTGGTGCGCTGGGACAACCCAGAGGGATGGTACAGGGAGGGAGGAGGGAGGAGGGTTCAGGATGGGGAACACGTGTATACCTGTGGTGGATTCATGTTGATATACGGCAAAACCAATACAATATCGTAAAGTTAAAAAATAAAATAAAAGGAAAGGAAAAAAATATAATAAAAAAAAAGAAAATAGGCAGCATTGTCCACATCTAGCAGTGAAAGTAGAGGAATGACTAATCCTTAGGAAGCCTATATCCCTTTGCTTTCTACATAATTTTTACAATTTTTATTTATTTATTTATTTATTTTTGACTGCGCTGGGTCTTCATTGCTGTCAATCTTCCTGACTTCTAATTCTTCAATTCCCTGGACTCAACAAAGAAAAGAGAGATTCACCATCTATTTTAGTGTCTGTGCTAAGTCGTTTCAGTCATGTCTGGCTCTTTGCGACCCCACGGACTGTAGACCACCAGGCTCCTCCGTCCATGAGTTTCTCCAGGCAAGAATATTGGAGTGGGCTGCCATTTCCTTCTCCAATTTTAGTGTCTAGTTAACATCAATTTTCTTTTCTATTTCAACAGTTTATTTTCATAGATCGTATTTCTAGCTATTCATGATTCCTTATACAATTAAAATGGCATGTGCCTTCTATTCATATAGTCAGTTTCTGATGAGTATTCTAAGTACAGCAAGACAAATCACACATTTAGAGCAACTAACGATGTCCAGTGATCTTTTTAAAAAATCGTGAGCATCATTTTGAGTAGAGAAGAGATGGGGTGAGGGAAAGACTCTTACAGGTTGTAGTTAATGAACCAGCAAGTACCAAAAGGTGTGAGAAATAACAAAAGATGACCTGCCACTTTCACTTATCAGTTCAGTCGCTCAATCGTGTCCGACTCTTTGTGACCCCATGAATCGCAGCACGCCAGGCCTCCCTGCCCATCACCAACTCCCGGAGTTCACTCAGACTCAGGTCCATTGAGTCAGTGATGCCATCCAGCCATCTCATCCTCTGTCGTCCCCTTCTCCTCCTGCCCCCAATCCCTCCCAGCATCAGGGTCTTTTCCAGTGAGTCAACTCTTCGCATGAGGTGGCCAAAGTACTGGAGTTTCAGCTTTAGCATCATCCCTTCCAAAGAAATTTCAGGGCTGATCTCCTTCATTTATAAGAGAACACAAATATTTACCAGCAAAAACAATTTCCATCTTGATTATAATATCATCTAGAAAACCAAACACATTTTGGTCAGGCAGTTTAAGAGCTTCCGGATTCTGTGCCTTTAGAACACATACTACTAACCTGATGACAGAATTCCCATGTCCAGTAGGAGCTGCCAGACCCCTATGGCCATAGATCTGCACTGGACGAAAGGACAGTGTTCTAGAAGCTGGTCTACCAGTTCTGACCCAGTGCAGCTTCTCCTAGACAAAAGCAAAGCCATTCACAATAAGACATGGTTGCCACCCATTTGCCAAAAAAAAAAAAAAAAAAAAAGGAAAGAAAGAAATTTAATACCATCCATTTTATGTGCTTTTTAGACAAGCAACTCAAGAATAAATGACATGCACTTCTTATTCATGTTTCAGATTTCAGCTCAAATATCACTTCCTTACAGAAGCTTAGAAACATATCCTCTTACACTTTTTCTTTACATCACCTAACATATAACAATATCCCATCTTTCCAGATGAATAATACTTGCTTTCTTCCCTTGAGAATAATTTTCAGGAGAACAGGGACTATGTACATGTAACTCATGACTAAACCCCAACATTAGAACAGTCCAAGCACACAGCAAGTTCTCTGAATACATACATTTGAATAAATTAAGGAATAAATTTAGCAGTCCTTTACTGAAAGACAATGTTTCTGCCTTGATAAGACAAGTGGTGATCAACTTTGTTGCAGCCATTTACACATTTTTATCTCCTCTTTTTGAGAACAAAATAATTCCAAGATTAGACCAAGTTACACCATTGTGAGGGGTAAAATGTTTTGTTTTCTACTTTTCAAACAGAAATTAAGCCTAATATCTGTCTCAAAGAACAATAAATTTGAATGTTAATATGGTCTAAGCAATTCACCAAGCAGCCTGGATCATAAACCCACAAACCTGGATGACAGATTATGCTAACCACCTGAACAAATACTTTCTGTAATCCATTGTAAAATACACAGCTGAATTCAAAGAATGCCCCAATCTGGGTATTACAAGCAGTATTTTCATGCCTACTTTTCCATCTTTATCAGCCTCAGATGAAAAACCAAATGAAGAAAACTTTCTGAAATAAGGTTCTTCAATTTACAGAAATTTCATTGAAACCCACTCTCCCATATGAAAAAAGTCACACCAAAATGATTTTTTTAACACATGTATCATGTAAAAGACTATCTTTCTCCTATATTTTTTATTTAAGGACCAAAAGATGCCAAGATTTATTTGTATTTTTAGAACAGAAATACAAATTTATGTCTGGAATAATCACAAATACCTAGAAATCACCCAGTAACCAACAAAATGAAGAAATGCCATGAAATGCTTTATCTTCATGGATGATGGAAAAATAAGGTAGTAAACATTTCTGCTGAGATATCTGAACAACTATTCTAGCTTTAGTTAAAATATTACTTTCTTGGGTCAAGATTTAAAAGATACTCTGAGGTCATTAAGGCAATTCTAAGTTGTACCAACTGTACAATTCCAGTTGCAGGTTAGCAGTAAGACAAAAGAAAGATTAAGAGTCAAATAAATGGATTTTTTTGGAAACAACACAAGAAAACAGATTGCAACAGAACGGGCAACTAGACCAAACTGTCAATATTAACTTCTAATTCTATGGATGACTTTCATTAGCAAATGCTCAAAGTGTTAATCCCTCACACCTCCATCAATTAGCCAGCATCTTTGGGCTTGTAAAGCACTTTTATCATCTTAATCCTCATTCTCAGAACAATACATACAGCTCCTCTCCCTGTTCTGTGTCTGACACCACCTGGAATGTGGCAGGATACAACAAAACGTTTACTAAACAGACTAAACTTTCAAATTGCAAACGGTGACTAGACAGATGCACTGGCTGGTTTCTTCATGGGTGATCAGGAAGACGTTTCTCAGAACAGGACTTCCCATGTTTGTGTTGAGTGGGAATTACCTGGGGGGCCTTGTTAATATGATTCTGGTACAGCCTCAGAGCACTCACTTCTAATGGGCTGCCAGATGAAGCCAGTAACCCAGCCCTACCTTCTCAATGGGAAAGACTCGCGCTGTCTCGGGGGCAGGGAGGAGAGCAGGGTGGGCAGGACTGAGTCGATTTCCTAAAACACGGTAAAGCCATGACTGCTGTCATGTGTAGTTATTACTTAGTAATCAAGCTCCCGCTCTCAGAGTAAGCTACTGTTTCAGTTGTGCAAGATCTCTTTCTACCTCCACCTGCAATTTATCATACTGTGTTTCAAATTGCTTTTGACAATCCATTTGCACCAGGCAAAACATCATTGGGATAAAGATAAACACTGTCACTAATACCACCAATTCACCGACTCAATGGACACGAGTTTGGGCAAACCCTGGGAGATAGTGAAGGACAGGGAAGGCTGATGTGCTGCTGTCCACAGGGCCGCAAAGAGTCAGACACAACTTGGCAACTGAACAACAATACCACCAAAGCAAAGAAAATGAGGTGAGCGGCCACTGCTGTTAACCAACAACCTCCTTGACTTGTGGACCAGGTCAGCAACAATCCACTTTAAATCCCCGAACCTACAGGACTGAGAGGAGGGTGGTGGAGAAATCAGAGATGCCTGGAAGGGAGGAGTGTGAACATCCACAGCAGTTCTTACTCCCCACATATCTTCAGTCTTGTACTGAATCCAGAAGCTGTTCTAAGTACACGGGGATCTCACCAGAGCCCCGATGCTATATACAAACATTATGATACAGAGGTGATGGCTCCAAGGCCAGTATGATTGCCACAGCAAAACGTGAATTTTACTAATCTCTGAAGTTGAACACTTGGCTTTTCTTGGCCTCCTTCTGTCTCCAGTTACAGTTTTAGTAATCAGTTCATAGCAGTACAGACAGACCCTCATCTCATTCAATGGGACAGTGGTACTTAGAGACTTACATGAAGGCTCAAACAAGTAGTATGATTTTTCACATAGTACCAAATGAATGGAAAACATATCAAAATTGTGAAAGTAATTCTCATGTGATACTCAATTTACTACCAGACAAATGAAAATGACCCAGCCTAGGCTATCATGTTGGCCCTTTGTCTCTAAACCCAGAGCATTAATCAGTCCTTAGACTATAAACCCACGCTGTTGCCACATTCTACTCCTGGTAAACCCAAAGTATGCTCTTTCTTGGACAGATGGTTCTTTTCCATGAATCTGATTAATGGACATCTTCCAATTGTTTTTCAGTCTATATCAATCAGCAACAAAACTGAGAGCAAGGACCAGTCCAACACACAGCCTTATATAGGAGCAAAAAATAATCCTATCAGTCTGCTCACAACTAGGCCCAAAGACTGACACAGGTAGACCTCGTTTTATTGCCCTTTCCTTTGCTGTACTTCACAGACAGTATGTTTACCAACTGAAGGTTTGTGGCAAGCTGAATGCAGCAAGTCTATCAGTGCCATTTTTCCAATGGCATTTGCTCACTTTGTGTCTCTGTTTTTGGTACTTCTCACAACATTTCAAGCCCTTCACTAACAAAAAGATGATGACTTGCTGAAGACTCGATGACTTGCTGAAGACTCAGACTCATGAAGACCCTGACGCTGGGAAAGACTGAAGGTGGGAGGAGAAGGGGACGACAGAGGATGAGATGGCTGGATGGCATCACCGACTCAATGGGCATGAGTTGGAGTACACTCTGGGAGTTGGTGATGGACAGGGAAGCCTGGCGTGCTGTAGTCCCTGGGGTCACAGAGTCGGACACGACAGAGTGACTGAACTGAACTGCACTGATATTGTTTTTAGACATAATGCAATTGCACACTTGATAGACTACAGTGAAGTAACTGTTACATGCACTGGGAAACACAATAATCCATGTGACTCACTTTATTGTGCTACTCATTGCACTGGGGTGGTCTGGAACCAAACCCACAGTATCTCTGAGGTATGCTTGTACAGGCACTTTTAGCTTTTAAGGAAAAACAAAATGTAGACTTATCTAAAGTTGATACCATCACCTATTAAAGAACAAAAAAGAGAGAGAGAGATTCTACATGAAGTAATGCAACTATCACCACAGCCCCCATCCCAGCCTGTTGCAACTACGTGACCTGGGCCCTAAGCTAGTGGTTTTCAGACTTAGGGGCTTCAATTCCTTATGGGAGGAAGTGGGTGGAGGTGATCTTGGAGCTTTTTAAAGAGATGCACATGTCCATGTACACAAAAGCATTGTTTCTCAACATAATAAATCATGTCTAACCTAAGTGGAAGGCGTCAAAATCTACATAAATACTAGTAAGATTAATTAGACATGGGATTATAAAGTGTTAATTCATTGTAGTTCTCTCATCTCCACTACGGAGTTGCTCAGTGGTGTCTAAGATTACAGATCCTGCCAAGTTTTTGATTAGAAACAAGTTGTCAGCCTGGGACAGTTACTGATGGGGATGGGACATGAAGACATCATCTAGGGTGTGAAAATCCCCTAGATCTTCCTGTAGATAGAAGTCACATGAAAGTGAAAGTGCAAGTCGCTCAGTTGTGTCTGACTCTTTGTGACCCCATGGACTAGACAATCTAAGGAGTTCCGCAGGCCAGAATACTGGAGTGGGTAGCCTTTCCCTTCTCCAGGGGGTCTTCCCAACCCAGGGATTGAACCCGGGTCTCCCGCATCGCAGGCGGATTCTTTACCAGCTGAGCCACAATAGGTATGTGTAATAATTAAAAATTCATCCAGCTGTACCCTTAGATTTGTGCATTTTACTGTATGTAAACTATGCCTCAACAGAAAAGGGGGGGTCTTCTTACTCAAATAGGTTAGGAAGCACTATCCGTCCAAATCTAGGCCATGATGAAATTTTTCCCATCTGTGGCAAATGGAAAAAAAAGAAAATACCATAAGGAGATGGTGACAAAACTAAATTTAGTTCACTCAAAGAAACGTCTTTATTCCGAGAATCTTTCCTACTTTTTTTTGCACCATTTTTTCTGAATATTCTTTCCTATATTTCATGGTATTGTAGTCTCAATTCTGTAAGAACAAACAATGATAATAAATGATAGTGGTTCTTTGTTTATTTTTGTAGTTTTAGTATTGTTTGCTGGGGTTTAATACCTTTACTTGGAAAAATATTCATAAAAAGCTGGCCATTCAGTTTTGTTATTTCTCAAAATGGATCCATGAAATGAAGACATGTGTCCTGAACTTTTTTTGTGACCATCTTCTTGGTCCAGATGTACTTTAAGCTGACCATACGCCCATCCATTGACTCTAACACCTCCACCCTTATTCGCCTGCCAAGGCCGAGAAGCGCCATCCCTACGCCCACCTGGCCCTCCCCCGCCCCCTGCAGCTCCTGAAGGGGCAGCTCACTCCCACCTGGAGAGCCAGAGAAGTGGCCCTCTTCCCCAGGGACCTCCAAAGGGTCCTTACAGAGCTCTGATAGAAGGGACCTGTATTTACAGAAGGCCCAACGCAGCACACACCCAAAAAAATCATTATAAAACATCACGTCTTGGAGGAAGCAGAGTGGAGACTCTCAGGAGCCTGTGCACACCTGCAGCTGAGCATTCCTCACCTGACCTTCAGACCAGGAGTCCAGCTGTCCAACACTCGGCTCCTTAAATTAAGAGAAAAGTCACAGCCAATCTCACAAGCAGACACTTCAAAGTGACTCATTTAAAAAGACCCTGATGCTGGGAAAGACTGAAGGCATGAGGAGAAGGGGATGACAGAGGATTATATGGTTGGATGGCATCACCGACTCTATGGACAAGAGTTTGAGTAGACTCTGGGAGTTGGTGATGGACAGGGAGGCCTGGCGTGCTGCAGTCTGATGCAGCCCATGGTGTCACAAAGAGGCGCACACGACTGAGCGACTGAACTGAAGGTCCCAGAGCTGGAAATTTATACAGCCAGGGCTGGAGGAAAATTTTGACTGATTCCAAAGTCACCACTCTACTGTAACATGGTGCATGTTACTAAATAATAAATGTGTTTGTACCGTGGGCTAGAGAGTGTACTGATTATTTTACATGTAACATACTGCTTAACTTTGGAAAAACTCTGAGGTATTATTAATCTCATTTTGCAGATGATAAAGTTAGACTTGAAGAGGTTAAGAATTTCACCCAAGTTTGCCACCCAAGCCTGTCTGTACTTATTTTCCCATATATTTATCTTATAACATAGAATATGCCAATTTCAGAATCACATGACAAGCAAGCCTATATGACTGAATGAAGATGTCACAGATAGTTGTCTCTGCTAGATCCAGAGGCACTTAACCCTGGATGGAAATTAGAACCATCAAAGAAACTGAAGAAATAATCAAACAGCTCAGGTCTACAGAATTAGAACCTACAGGAGAGCAGTCTGAGTAGGATTTTTTCAAGCTCCTCAGGGTAGCTTTTAATGCACCCTGGCTTGAGAAAAACTAAAAAACAAAACAAAACAAAACAGTGGTTGAAACTCTTATCGCCCACCTCTGCTGTGAAGCTGGGCGCACTCCTCGACCATCTTCTCCCTCACATGCTCACCAGAGATTCAAACACAGCAGAGGTGCAGGCCATCCAAAAAATAGCCCTGAGGTCTGTGACTGAGCTTCTTACTCTGGTTTGTGTAGAACAAAGAGTCAGTGTCTCAGTAAACCACAATCTGCACCTGTTCTTATAGTGTGTGTTTTCTATCCACCCCATCCCAGACATAGCCCTAAGCCAAGGTGCCTCACGTCTGCAGAGCAGCATCCTACCTACACACCTTCTGAAAGGACATCCCCCTTTTAATGGCATCAGGAGCATTAGACTTAATTTCCATTTTCCACTATTGAGGATTATCTTCTAGTATAAACCTGTTTGCCCCACTTAAAAGCCAAAAGAGAAAATTAAAGTGGGGTCTAGTATTTATAAATATTTCACAATCTTGCCTGCCTAGGGAGATAAATCAGCAGGAAGAAGCAGCTTCTGGGAAAAAATATACAATAGGTACCATGGAAACAAACCCCGAAGTGTCATAAACTTGATTTTTTTTTCTTTCCTTGGAAAAGTATCTTTCTTTTCAGTGTGTGTGTACAAACAAGACCATAACTGCCTAACAGGGTGGGGTTCCTCAGTTAATGCAATCATAGAAAAGCCTTTACAGTTTAGGTAGCAGGTGACTAAAGATTTTGGATCAGCAGTTAAATTGGCAGCTTACTTATCTCCACTTGTCACTGAATTCCCTACCTTCAGTAACATCAACCCCCCAGTCACACCTGGACTCCAAGATGAACCCTTTTCTCAGCAGCCAATGTGAATAAGCTCCCACCTGCCCAATCCAGGACTTGAGCAGCAAAACAATGCAAGTATTACATTATACCAGTAGGAGAAACACCCAGGAGTCCAGACTGATCTAAATCACTGAATAAACAAACATGGGACAGAGGGCACAGTGGGGAAACAGCTCTTCCGTACAGAATTCTTTCAATTATTAAATGCAACGAGAAGAGGCAAAGAATATCATCATTAGGCAAAGAACAAAGTACCAAGCGTTGCAGGCAAGAATCATCAATGGATGCTAAAACGAGAGAACAAAAGTACTTCTGAGATATAGGACATCTGCATAGTGTCCAAGTGTTTCCCCACAAGCTATTAAGGAATAGAGGAAAAGAATAGGCACTTTTCAGCAGAGCTCAGCAGATCCATCTTAATTAAGTGATAAAAGTCATCACCAATCATGAGACTTGACATCACTTGCTTGCTATTAATAATATGATATCCTGAAAAAGGCACTTTCAAGGTATTTTTTTGTCAAAAAAAAAATGGTATGTATTGTGAGAAAACATCACACAACTCCAAACTGAGGGACATTCTTCAAAATAACTAGCTCGTACTCTGCAAAAATTGTCAAGGTTAGGAAAGACCAAGAAAAATCCTGGATTGGATGGAGAAGGCAATGGCACCCCACTCCAGTACTCTTGCATGGAAAATCCCATGGATGGAGGAGCGTGGTAGGCTACAGTCCATGGGGTCGCGAAGAGTCAGACACGACTGAGCGACTTCACTTTCACTTTTCACTTTCATGCACTGGAGAAGGAAATGGCAACCCACTCCAGTATTCTTGCCTGGAGAATCCCAGGGACAGAGGAGCCTGGTGGGCTGCCGTCTATGGGGTCGCACAGAGTCGGATACGACTGAAGCAGGTTAGCAGCAGCAGCAACATCCTGGATTGGAGGAAAACACAGGGAACTGACAAGGAAAGACAATCCGATCCTGAGTGCCATCCTGGACAAGGATAAGGACCTTAGTAGGTCAGCTGGCAGAAAGTGAATGAGGTCTGTATTTGAGCTACTTTAGTGTCAATGCTGGTATTGACACGTTACATAAAATGTTAACATTTGGGGAAGCTGGGTAAAGGTTATAAGGCTTTCTTTGTAGTATTTATACGTTTAAGTCTGAAATCATTTCAAAATGAAATTAAAAAAATGTTTAAGTAATAGCCTCTTTCCTCCCCACAAACAAAGCCTCAAAAACCATTCAAATATTATTTCAAATACAGAATCTATTTCTGCATTAAAGTTGCTCTCTCTATAACATTATCATCCTGGGCTGCCCAACAGGATGACCCTCCTGGCCCCCTGACCATTCTGGCCTCTAGCACTTTCACACAGGTTAGATTAACCTCCCTAAAATGTCTCCTTACATACTACTTTTTTATTTAAAAATTTATTTTAAAACAGTTTATGCTCCTTATGCACTCACTGACAATATTCTAAGACTTGACCCAAGTGGCCAGTCTCTCAATGTCTACATAATCCTGGCTGCATGTCTCTTCTGCAAACTCCCCACTCTAGCCAGACCGCTGGTCTGATTTTTACTCTGCCAACAGTGTGTTATTTTCACCTCCATGCCCAAGCCTGTGCCATGACCCCTGACCCCCGTATTTCTTTTTATTTCCACATCCTGCCCTTCCTTCAACCCACACAAATGCTGTGTGAAGTTCACCCAAGTCTTGAGCCTCCTGTGACCAATCCACTGGTTGGTCCACTAAACACTTCTCAGTATTTGTCACTGGTGTGTCTCCTGGCTCCACCTGCATATGTAGCTCATCTCTCCTTAAACAGCCTTGTAAACCCCCAGAGGGACTTCCACCTTCTGTCAGTCTAGGACCTTCTACAGAGCACAGCAGGGGCTGGACAGCCAGTGGTGACTTCCTCCCACTGCCACATCACCTGGTGACCCAGACTCCCAGGCCAAGGAATAAGGCAGGACATTACCCCCTCAAAACCTATGAAACCCACCACCTTCCCAGCTTCCTTTCTCAAGTTTCTCAATCAACTCTGTTGTAAGTGGTCACATATGAAAGACACACACAGACACATACACACATATATATGAAACATATACACATATACAGAATTTTTTTTTATACACTGAATAAAAATGCTGCTGCTGCTGCTAAGTCACTTCAGTCGTGTCTGACTCTGTGCAACCCAATAGACGGCAGCCCACCAGGCTCTGCCATCCCTGGGATTCTCCAGGCAAGAACACTGGAGTGGGCTGCCATTTCCTTCTCCAATGCATGAAAGTGAAAAGTGAAAGTGAAGTCTCGCTGTCGTGTCCGACTCTTTGCGACCCCATGGACTGCAGCCTACCAGGCTCCTCCGTCCATGGGGTTTTCCAGGCAAGAGTACTGGAGTGGGGTGCCATTTGCTTGCTTTAAAACTTAAAGATCCACTTGAATGCTAATTATTTCTTTGTAGCGGAAAAGACTTCAAAAAGTCACTTTGTGTGGAGTCTTCAAGAGGAAATAACGTTCCTTTTTCCTTTCCTACACTACTGCCAAGTCAGAAATGTGCAAAAGAAACACATCTTGGAGTAGGTATCTTCTCTTTGTTGGCTCTGGAAATAAAGTCTTTTTAATGTTTCTTGTTAATTTGTACACAAGTTTTTGAAAGCTGCAAAAATCAATAAAGGTGATAATGTACAGTCCTCTGGCAGAAGGAAGACTTAGAAACTAGTTCGAGTTTTTATTCTTCAATTACTCACCAAAGCCATACAAAGCACCTCAGAAATACAGTACCAGAAAGGACACCTGGAGGTCTCCAGACCATTCAACAGCCTTCATCTAGTGACCCGAGGCAGGAGGGCTCAGGGTTCACAGGCCAAACCCAGCTGCTGTGCCAGGTTCATGGTGATACTGGAACACAGCTGTGCCTCATGTACCTCTGGCCATCTTCCTGATAAAAAATATTTAGTACCTGGCCTTCTACAGGAAAAGTTCACCAATCCTGGTCTAAACTATTAAATTTCACAGAGCAGGAGGAGCTCTGTAATCCCCCTAGCAATATAATACAGTGAGTAACTGGTTATCAGTAAGAATTTTTTTCATTTGGAACCAAATAATCTTTTGCTGCCATTTAAGATTATTTCCTTCAAAATTGTTTAAGACACATTTCCAACTTCACTGACATATTACATAAACACGAGAAACAGGTCAAAACAATTACTGGCTCCCAAGACTAAAATAAACAAAAGCAATTAGTTTCACTAACTACTTTTGACTAGGAATTACCAATCTATACAGTCATATAGAATATGCCTTGTTTCAAACATTTGAATCTTGCACACAATATCCTCTATGCCTGGAATCCCTTTCTTCTCATCTAAGTTTCCGTACAGTTTACCCTGTTTCCATACAGTTTATGGTTGTCTGAGGAAGCCTTACAAATAGCTGAGAAAAGAAGAGAAGCAAAAGGCAAAGGAGAAAAGGAAAAATATACCCATCTGAATGCAGAGTTCCAAAGAATAGCAAGGATAGATAAAACTTCCTAAGTGAACAATGCAAAGAAATAGAGGAAAACAATAGAATGGGAAAAATTAGAGATCTCTTCAAGAAAATTAGAGATACCAAGGGAACATTGTAACATGCAAAGGGCACAATAAAGGACTGTAGCCCACTAGGCTCCTCTGTCCATGGGATTTCCCAGGCAAGAATACTGGAGTGGGTTACCATTGCCTATTCCAGGGGGATCTTCCCAAGCCAAGGATTGAACCCATGTCTTCTGCGTCCCCTGCATGGGCAGGTGGGTTCTTTACCACTGTGCCACCTGGGAAGCCCTCTTTACATCTGAGGTCTACTGAAAGCCCTCTTTACATCTGAGGTCTACTGAAAGCCACACCAGGGTCCGTCACTTCCTCTTCTCTCCCAAAACGTTCTAACAGCCACACTGTGGAATCAGAACTTAGTTCACGTCTTGTGGGGATTTCCTTTCAGTGTTTCCAGTGATGACACCCTTCCCATCACTTCGCTGAGTGTGCTGACACAGCAGATTTCACCATGTGCAGGGTTCAAAACAGGGTCGCTTGCTCCCCAGGTTCCCTGTCTGTAATGAGCAGAGTCTAATGGGCCTTGTGCTGCATCGGTGCTGACGAGGTCAATTCCCTGACACTGATTTAGGTCTCCCTCTCCCTCCACTGAATCCCCTCCTTTCTAGTCCTCCTACCAAATTGTTTCATCTAATCTGTCTGGACATCGTTTCCTTTCTCTAACACATCAACAGAGTCTTTCCTCAAATGGTTTTCCTCCTCCCCTACAAAGTTCGACTCTAACACAAAGGCCCATGACAATCGCAGCGAACAGAACCAGTGATTCCTTCAGCCAGAACAAGACACAGAGCACACACCCCACAGCTCACCCAGCGGTCCTGGAGTTCAAGGGGATCTAGTTCTCTAGCTTCCCTCTGGAAATCCCCCTTTCAACATAAGAGGCATCAGCAACTTCCAATCAGCTCACCCGGCCCAGAAGGGAACCTTCTGGAAGGCTACTAAAACCACCTGGCAAGCATTCATCTTCCCCGGGCCCCAGGTCAGCAACTACTAATCCACAGTTAACTAGCTTGTTCTTCCACATGGTCTGTGCAGCAGCAGCGGCAGCATCACCTGGGCGCTTCTGGGAGACACAGAGTCTCAGGGGCCACGCGAGATGCACCTAGTTAGGAGATGAAGCTTAATGAGATCGCCAGGTGAATCACATCAAGGTCAAGTCTGAAAAGCATTCATCCACACCCCCTAGATACGAAATCCTGCTTCCGCTACAAACGTTTTTAGACCAAGATATTAACAGTGAAAGTGCAAGTCTCAGTTGTGTCCAGCTCTTTGCGACCCCATGAACTATACAACTGATGCTTTTGAACTGTGGTGTTGGAGAAGACTCTTCCGAGTCCCTTGGACTGCAAGGAGATCTAATCAGTCCATCCTAAAGGAAATCAGTCCTGAATATTCACTGGAAGGACTGATGCTGAAGCTGCAACTCTAATACTTTGGCCACCTGATATGAAGAAGTGACTCACTTGAAAAGACCCTGATGCTGGGCAAGATTGAAGGCGGGAGGAGAAGGGGATGACAGAGGGTGAGATGGTTGGATGGCATCACCGACTCAATGGACATGAGTTTGAGTAAACTCCGGGAGCTGGTGATGGACAGGGAGACCTGGCGTGCTGCAGTCCATGGGATCGCAGAGTCAGACACGACTGAGGGACTGAACTGACTGACTGACTGACTGAATGAACTATATATAGTCCATGGAATTCTCCAGGCCAGAATACTGGAGTGGGTAGTCCTTCCCTTCTCCGGGGGATCTTTCCAACCCAGGGATCAAACCCAGGTCTCCCACATTGCAGGTGGATTCTCTACCAGCTGAGCCACAAGGGAAGCCCAGACATCAACAGAGGTCCTCCTAAAAAAGGATTAAACAGGCAAAATGAGTTTTGAAGATATTTCTTACTTTATTCTCCCTTCTTAAAGCTGAAAAGTGCCCCTAAGCAAATTAAAAATGTTCAATAACTCCTGGAGAGCTTCCCTGCTAGCTCAACGGTAATGAATCCACCTGCCAATGCAGGAGACACGGGTTCAATCCCTGATCTGGGAAGATCCCACATACCACAGAGAAAGCCCGTGTGCTCCAACTACTGAGCTCCTGTTTCAAGAGTCTGCGAGCCACAACTGCTGAAGCCTGCATCACCTGGAGCCTGTGCTCCATGACAAGACAAGCCCTAACAGTGAGAAGCCTGAATACAGCAACAAGTAGCCCCTGGATGCCATAACTAAACAAAAGCCCGTGCAGCAATGAAGACCCAGCACAGCCAATAAAAATAAATTAAAAAAAAAAATTACTGCAGTAAATCAGTTCAGTTCAGTTCAGTCGCTCAGTTGTGTCCGACTCTTTGCGACCCCATGAACTGCAGCACGCCAGGCCTCCCTGTCCATCACCAACTCCCGGAGTTTACCGAAACTCATGTCCATCGAGTCGGTGATGCCATCCAGCCATCTCATCCTCTGTCGTCCCCTTCTCCTCCTGCCCCCAATCCCTCCCAGCATCAGGGTCTTTTCCAATGAGTCAACTCTTCGCATAAGGTGGCCAAAGTATTGGAGTTTCAGCTTCAGCATCAGTCCTTCCAATGAACACCCAGGACTGATCTCCTTTAGGATGGACTGGTTGGATTTCCTTGCAGTCCAAGGGACTCTCAAGAGTCTTCTCCAACACCACAGTTCAAAAGCATCAATTCTTCAGTGTTTAGCTTTCTTCACAGTCCAACTCTCACATCCATACATACTGCAGTAAATAAATTCTGTTTAATCCAACATTTCTCAAAAATATCTGACCAAGGAATTTTAAAAAATTATCTATTTTTATAGATATCTGTTGCCATCTTAAAGCACATTTACTGGTGTTAACAGAAAACTGTAAGTTGAGAAGCCTGTCCCAGAGCCTAAGCACTTCCACTTGATAAAGTGCTGCAGTGACTTCTCCAAGCCTCTCCTGCTGCCCTGCTGACTTTCAAGTGCATCTATTAATCAAGGTCAGAAGTGATGTTGCTGCCTATTTCTTGGCGGGGGAGGTCAAGCAGACAGCAGCCTTGACCCCAAAGGCGGGACATTGTAAGGCCAAGATGAACAAAAGAAAAAGGCCAAATACCACAGCCACCTAACTGTCTGATTAAAGCAGCCTGTTACCATTCCAAACTTTTCTGGACATACCTTGACTCCTCTCTTTACTATTTTTTTCACAAAGAGGAAGACATTCAGAAACTGATTTACACGTGTTCTGCTATATAAGATCCAAAAACAACTCCAATTTTTTGTGTTCATCCCTCTTCTTGAAGCATAATTACTGTGAGAGGTACCTCATAAGGGATTCCATTTTTAGAACTTCCTCAATTTTTAGTTTTAATCAAATTCATTTTTTAAAACTTCATTTAAACACCTACAACTGGACTCTTTCTCCTTCACATCTGCATAAAATAAGGTAACAAACGATATCTTCTCTAACTTCACAGAGCTGAGATAGAGTCAATTACAGCCCTAACTTATTAAGAGGCTCTCTTCAAAGCATGTTAACATTGATCAACCGTTTCTAGACTAAAGTTAATAAAGTGCCCCACATTCCAGAAGTAGGTGACTGCAGAGTTAACTGACACAACACATATGAACGACAAAGGAGGAGACGTTTCGTTAGGGTCTTTTTTACTAGTTGAAAGGGTTTTACAATCCCTGGTTATCTAAAAACTCAACATGCTCTGTGACTCCTCAACCCACACTCCCCTCCGCCTTTTAACAGTCCAGGAACCCAGCGAAATGTTATGAAGTCATTAAAAGCATTGTAAAGAACTTGTAATACAGTGAAGTATTTTGGTGAAAAGTGTTTTTTAAAAAGTAAGTAAAACTAAAGAGACAGTATGAGGTCAACAGCACTTAAGGAACAAATAGAAAAGAGTATATCAAAATGCTAATAGTAATGGTCTTCATGGGACTGGCTACTGGTAGATTGGTTCTTATCTTTTCAAACTTTCAATTTTTCTATATTATATTCCTTTTATAATTAGAAAAATATAAAACCTCTACTTCTATCACCATCCTCCACTTCTAACCCTAAAACAGAAAGGCAGTGTTACAGAGATGCAAATAGTGATTCTTTATATATACAGGATTCAGAAAATGTCTACAGTCAGAAAGAAATCCAAACTTAAATTAGCTCTAATATAAGTATGTTTGGGTTCATGAGAGGGAGATAAATCACTAGGTAGATAGTCAAGAAGATACGACAGATTAAAGATTCTACGAGGAAAGACGTTTCATTTGTTCCCCCTCTTTCTTCTCCATGGAGTCCACTTCACACCCTCCCTGGCTGCCCTGAAGAGGCAGGAGGCTGGACAAGACCCATGGAGAGAAAAAGGCAACAGAAGATGATGAGAGAGTGCAGCAGGGAGACTGAAAACCCACAGCGAGAAGAAACGGGGCAGCCCTTCCATTTCTAAATGACCCTTGGTGGTACGGGATGTAGACCAGGCTCTGCTCAGAGTTCCTATTCTAATAACATCAGTACTCGGTCAGTGTCTGTTTTGTGACCAACTTACGGAAGTGTTTAGGATCACTTTCTCATGCCATCAACCTCGGAATACTCAGAGCTAACAATATCTACAGGAAACAATGCAAGAAATAAATAGCCCAAAGTCAAATGTCAATAATTTTGAGGTTCCCCGTGTTTGAATTTAATCATGTATACACAGCCAGGTAAGATATCAGCTTCCAAGGGAAGAATGGGAGATATACAATGGGTTATGATATAACAGCTACATTTAATACAGGATATGAAGCCACATGGTCAATGCAGTTTCTAGTAAAATCTAACCCCCTCCTCTGTCCCAGAGAACGGACACTGCATTCACTACTCTCAGGTATGCACATCAATTTTTTCATGAATTGTGATCCTCATGTACAGGACATTGTCATCAGAGCCATCAGCAAAAATGTGAGTTTTGGTCCTGGCCTCATGGGCTTCCTGTTCATCACACCCATCCCTGAGTCCTGGACCACAACTCTCTTGTTCAATCCAAAACAATGTCAGTAGTCAGACCTCAACATGCAGGCTGGGATGAGATCCTCAACCTGTAAAGAGGAAAAGGAGTTCTAAAAGCCTTTACATACATATCCCATTAACAACTTCCATGAAGAGCTTTCACTGAAGGTACGGTTAAATCACCAAGAGAGCTATTTGTAAAGCACTTGCTAAGCTAGAATGAAAATGATTTTACAACTCATATATGGATGGCACATAAAACTGAATTAGACCAAAATTTTTGCAAAACAACACAAGATTTAAATCTTTTCATTTTTCCCAAGAGATATGCCCCTCTCCAGGGAATGAGTCCTACAGAAGAAAGTATTACTATTTCCACACCATTTTCAGTCTGAAATTTTGCATGTCTCTTGCAATAAAAGGTCATGCGTGCTTTCATTCTAAGTTGCTTCAGTTGTGTCCAACTCTTTGTGACCCTAGGGACTGTGGCCCACCAGGCACCTCTGTCCATGAGGATTCTCAAGGCAAGAATACTGGAGTGGGTTGCCCTACCTCCTCCAGGGCATCTTCCCAACCCAAGGATCGAACCTATGTCTCTTAAGTCTCCTGCATTAGCTGGCAGGTTCTTTACCACTAGCACCATCTGGGAAGCATGAAGTAAAAGGTCAAGACTCCTTTAAAAATAATTACAAGATAAACTGAGTTGACCGAGAACTTGCAAGAAAGGAGTACATTCAGAGAGGGGATAGCAGTGAGCAAGTAACCGAGAATTTCCTTTTATTTCTATTACATATTTCAGAAGCATGAATTAAAAAACACTGGTGGAGTAACAGAAAAACTTAGAATACTAAAACATCGTTAAAATCATAGAGTAAAAGCTTACTTACATTAAAGCTCTTATTCCATTCTGGCTTCAAACCCATGTATGATTCTGGAGTTTCCATGCATAGCAATGGAGTGTGCTTAACCCTATAGAAACGTATATTTAAAAATGGTAAATATGGGCTTCCCAGGAGGCTCAGTGGTAAAGAATCTGCCTGCCAATGCAGGAGACTTGGGTTAGATCTTTGATCCGGGAAGATCCCACATGCTGCAGAGCAACTAAGCCCATGCATGTGTACTCAGTCACTCCATCATGTCTGACTCTTTGTGGCCCTATGGACTGTAGGCTGCCAGGCTCCTCTGTCCACGAAATTTTCCAGGCAAGAACACTGGAATGGGTTGCCATTTCTTTCTCCAGGGGATCTTCTCAACCGGGGATCGAACTGCATCTCGTGTGACTCCTGCATTGGCAGGGGGATTCTTGACCATTGAGTCATCTGGGACGCCACGTGCCACAACTACACAGCCTGTGCTCTAGAGCCCGGGAGCCGCAACTACTGAAGCCTGCACACCTACAGCCTATGCTCCACAACAAGAGAAGCCACGGCAATGAGAAGCCTGCCACCAGAACTAGAGAGTAGCCCCGGTTCGCCACAGCTACAGAAAACCTGTGCAGCAACGAAGACCCAACACAGCCAAAAATAAATAAACAAAATTATAAAAATTAAAGTTAAAAAATGGTAAAGATAGTAAATTTCATATTTCATGTATTTTACCACAATATAAAAAAAAAAAAATTAGGGCTTTCCTGGCGGCTCAGTGGTAAAGAATTTGCCCACTAACGCAGAGGATACAGGTTCAATCCCTCATCTGGGAACATGCCACATGCCAGTGGAGAGACTCAGCCCGAGTGCCACAACTACTGAGCCAGCATTCTAGAGCCTGTGCTCTGCAACAAGAGAAGCGTGCACTGCAGAGTAGCCCCCGCTCACTGCAACTAGAGAAAAGCCTGCACAGCAACAAAGACTCAGCACAGTCAAAAACAAATGTTTTTTTAAAAAGTTTTATTTTTAAACCATATTTGATAGATTTTGAAATTCTAAATTTACTTAAAAATAACTGTCTCCAAAACTAAGTAAATAAACATATAACTAAAGCCATACAAAGCAGCTGAAGGCTTTCCTTGGGCTCTAACTTGGCCTGTGAATTGCCTGAGCCTCCAGGCCTTGGGCTGTCAACAGCCTGTCAAACCTACTTCTTAATTTTAATGAGGTTTTAAATGGCAACCTTAGAAATGTAATCACAAGCAAATAAAGCTTCAGAACTTAATTACCAGAACTGTGTGCCCTTATGAATGTATTTCAGTGCATCATGAGAGTCATCAGAGTCCTCGGTGTAAATAAAGCCTTAAATAGGAAGGTGAAAACCAGGCCTGTTCCACCTGCAGAGTACAGAACTTGACTCTCTCCACTCACCCACATTTCTGTAGTCAAGAGTCCATGCTAAGAGAAGGTTTTCAACGTCATTCCCTATTTCTTACTGCCAACTACATTGGACACACAGAGGGAAACTTCCTTTTGAAAGCTTTCCAATTATGAATTCACTCCAGACTCATGGCAGGCAATTCCTTTGACACAGCTCTCACCTAGGTCCTGTGTATCTCAAGCTGGACAACCAACACTTCACCACCATCACGAGCTATGATGCACTGGGTGATGCATTCCATTTAAACCACCTTCTCTCCGACTCTTTCTCACCCTTCTGTGATGGAGGGAGCAACCCACTACAAGGTGAGCACAGACAAAACTGGAATAAGCTGTTTTTTTGCTTAATCATTGCCTTTTAAACTTTTCCGACTACAACCGACAGTAGGCAGTACATTTTATGTGGTGACCTGGGTCACATAAACATATGTGTATTTGCACATAATGGAAACAAAACACGTTTAATCATCTCCTTATACAGCCTGCCAAATGAGATCAAACCTGAACCCATTGTTATTTTACATATATTCATATTAAACGTTAACAATTCATTGTAATGATTCTACAACGTTCATGTTAAAGAGTCAATGAAAGAACTATTTAGCTATTTAAATCTTTAAAATGTTCAATAGATAAATAGTTGAGTACTCACATATTTACATAATCAAAATCAGGCTGAACTGCATGACCATATACCTAGATATTATATATGTGTTTGTGTGGAGAAAGAGAGAGTAACCAACTTGGGACCCAAAACAGCATATTCAACACGTGGACTACACCAAGTCATTGACATTTTGCTTTTAAGTAAAGCTTCTCTATAAAAGGACTATGTCCTAGCTTGCCAAAGCAACCAACACTCTTAATAATTTTAAAGGAAAGATTCTTTCAATAAAAGGATAGATATAATTGTCTTTGAACAAAATCAAAGAGGGCAAAGAGTATTACAGAAACCTACTTTTAAAAATATTTAGTATGAATAATAATAATAAGCAATTATGATAATTATTAATGTGTTTATATATTAATGCCACACTTAAAAAAAAGACCCTATTTTTTTAAAAGCAAACTTCATATATATATATTTTTATAATTTTTCTGACTTTTTTTTTCCTCTCTTTTTCTTCTTTTCTTTACCATTGTATTTTTGAAATTCCAAACTCTACTCTAGATTTTTAATTTTTGCTTTTTGGTATTTGTTATCAATTTTGTACCTATATTTCCTTTACAATTTTTGTGACTTTGGTTTTTTTTTTTTCTTTTCTCTTTCTTTTTCTTCTTCTTTTTTTTTAACACTGTATTTTTGAAATTCCAAACTCCACTCTAGATTTTTAATTTTTGCTTTTTGGTATTTGTTATCAATTTTGTACCTTTAAGAACCCAATCTTCAGTACCAATTTTTACTTGGGAGTGAGATTACTGGCTTGACTGCTCTCTCCCGCTTTGGACTCTCCTTTTTCTCCACCAGGTCGCCTGTGTCTTCTCCCTAACCCCTCTCTGCTCTACCCAACTCTGCAAATTTCTGTGTGTTCCAGACGGTGGAGAACACTTAGGGAAGTGATTACTGGCTGAATCTGTCTCTCTCCTTTGCACTCCCCCCCTTTTATCCTCCTGATCACCTCTGTCTCCTTCCTCCCTCTTCTCTTCTCTGTATAACTCTGTGAACATCTCTGAGCAGTCCAGTTGTGGAGTGCACATAAGGAAGTGATTACTGGCTAGCCTGCTCTCTCCTCTATTGATTCCACCTCATCTCGTTCAGGTCACCTCTAATTCCTTCCTCCCTCCTCTCTTCTCCATGTAACTCTGTGAATCTCTCTGGGTGTCCTTCACTGTGGAGAAACTTTTCATCTTTAACCTAGAGGTTTTATCAATGGTGCTGTATAGAAGGAGAAGTTTTCAGACTACTGTAAAAATAAGAATGAAAACCGGAAGCAGGAGGCTTAACTCCAAACCCTGATTCCAAGGAACTCCTGACTCCAGGGAACATTAATTGACAAGAGCTCATCAAACGCCTCCATACCTACACTGAAACCAAGCACCACACAAAGGCCAACAAATTCCAGAGCAAGACATACCAAGCAAATTCTCCAGCAACACAGGGACACAGCCCTGAGCTCCAAGATACAGGCTGCCCAAAGTCACCCCAAAACCATAGACATCTCATAACTCATTACTGGACACTTCATTGCACTCCAGAGAGAAGGAATCCAGCTCCACCCACCAGAACACCGACACAAGCTTCCCTAACCAAGAAACCTTGACAAGCCACCTGTACAAACCCACCCACAGTGAGGAAACTCCACAATAAAGAGAACTCCACAAACTGCCAGAATACAGAAAAGATACCCCAAACTCAGCAATATAAACAAGATGAAGAGACAGAGGAATACCCAGCAGGTAAAGGAACACGATAAATGCCCACCAAACCAAACAAAAGAGGAAGAGATAGGGGATCTACCTGATAAAGAATTCCGAATAATGATAGTGAAATTGATCCAAAATCTTGAAATCAAAATGGAATCACAGATAAATAGCCTGGAGACAAGGATTGAGAAGATGCAAGAAAGGTTTAACAAGGACTTAGAAGAAAAAAAAAAGAGTCAATATATAATGAATAATGCAATAAGTGAAATTAAAAACACTCTGGAGGCAACAAATAGTAGAATAACAGAGGCAGAAGATAGGATTAGTGAACTAGAAGATAGAATGGTAGAAATAAATGAATCAGAGAGGATAAAAGAAAAACGAATTAAAAGAAATGAGGACAATCTCAGAGACCTCCAGGACAATATTAAACGCTACAACATTCGAATCATAGGGATCCCAGAAGAAGAAGACAAAAAGAAATACCATGAGAAAATACTTGAGGAGATAATAGTTGAAAACTTCCCTAAAATGGGGAAGGAAATAATCACCCAAGTCCAAGAAACCCAGAGAGTCCCAAACAGGGTAAACCCAAGGCAAAACACCCCAAGACACATATTAATCAAATTAACAAGGATCAAACACAAAGAACAAATATTAAAAGCAGCAAGGGAAAAACAACAAATATCACACAAGGGGATTCCCATAAGGATAACAGCTGATCTTTCAATAGAAACTCTTCAAGCCAGGAGGGAATGGCAAGACATACTTAAAGTGAGGAAAGAAAATAACCTACAGCCCAGATTACTATACCCAGCAAGGATCTCATTCAGATATGAAGGAGAAATCAAAAGCTTTACAGACAAGCAAAAGCTGAGAGAATTTAGCACCACCAAACCAGCTCTCCAACAAATACTAAAGGATATTCTCTAGACAGGAAACACAAAAACGGTGTATAAAATCGAACCCAAAACAATAAAGTAAATGGCAACGGGGTCATACTTATCAGTGATTACCTTAAACGTAAATGGGCTGAATGCCCCAACCAAAAGACCAAAACTGGCTGAATGGATACAAAAACAAGACCCCCATATATGTTGTCTACAAGAGACCCACCTCAAAACAGGGGACTCATACAGACTGAAAGTGAAGGGCTGGAAAAAGATTTTCCATGCAAATAGAGACCAAAAGAAAGCATGAGTAGCAATACTCATATCAGATAAGGTAGACTTTAAAACAAAGGCTGTGAAAAGAGACAAAGAAGATCACTGCATAATGATCAAAGGATCAATCCAAGAAGAAGATATAACAATATGGCAAATTTATAATTGTTATATCTTCTTCTTGGATTGATCCGTTGATCATTATGTAGTGATCTTCTTTGTCCCTGTACACGAGACAGCAAAAGAGACACTGATGTATAGAACAGTCTTTTGGACTCTGTGGGAGAGGGAGAGGGTGGGATGATTTGGGAGAATGGCATTGAAATATGTATAATATCATGTATGAAACGAGTCGCCAGTCCAGATTCGATGCACGATACTGGATGCTTGGGGCTGGTGCACTGGCACAACCCAGAGGGATGGTATGGGGAGGGAGGAGGGAGGAGGGTTCAGGATGGGGAACACATGTATGCCTGTGGCGGATTCATTTCGATATATGGCAGAACCAATACAATATTGTAAAGTTTAAAAATAGAATAAAATTAAAAAAAAACAATTATAAATATATATGCACCCAACATAGGAGCACCGCAATATGTAAGACAAATGCTATCAAGTATGAAAGGGGAAATTAACAATAACACAATAATAGTGGGAGACTTTAATACCCCACTCACACCTATGGATAGATCAACTAAACAGAAAATTAACAAGGAAACACAAACTTTAAATGATACAACAGACCAGTTAGACCTAATTGATATCTATAGGACATTTCACCCCAAAACAATGAATTTCACCTTTTTCTCAAAGCGCACACGGAACCTTCTCCAGGACAGATCACATCCTGGGCCATAAATCTAGCCTTGGTAAATTAAAAAAAAATGAAATCATTCCAAGCATCTTTTCTGACCACAATGCAGTAAGATTAGATCTCAATTACAGGAGAAAAACCGTTAAAAATTCCAACATATGGAGGCTGAACAACACACTGCTCAATAACCAACAAATCACAGAAGAAATCAAAAAAGAAATCAAAATTTGCATAGAAATGAATGAAAATGAAAACACAACAACCCAAAACCTGTGGGACACTGTAAAAGCAGTCCTAAGGGGAAAGTTCATAGCAATACAGGCATACCTCAAGAAACAAGAAAAAAGTCAAATAAATAACCTAACTCTACACCTAAAGCAACTAGAAAAGGAAGAAATGAAGAACCCCAGGGTTAGAAGGAAAGAAATCTTAAAAATTAGGGCAGAAATAAATGCAAAAGAAACAAAAGAGACCATAGCAAAAATCAACAAAGCCAAAAGCTGGTTCTTTGAAAGGATAAATAAAATTGACAAACCATTAGCCAGACTCATCAAGAAACAAAGGGAGAAAAATCAAATCAATAAAATTAGAAATGAAAATGGAGAGATCACAACAGACAACACAGAAATACAAAGGATCATAAGAGACTACTATCAGCAATTAAATGCCAATAAAATGGACAACGTGGAAGAAATGGACAAATTCTTAGAAAAGTACAACTTTCCAAAACTGGACCAGGAAGAAATGGAAAATCTTAACAGACCCATCACAAGCACAGAAATTGAAACTGTAATCAGAAATCTTCCAGCAAACAAAAGCCCAGGTCCAGACGGCTTCACAGCTGAATTCTATCAAAAATGTAGAGAAAGCTAACACCTATCCTATTCAAACTCTTCCAGAAAATTGCAGAGGAAGGTAAACTTCCAAACTCATTCTGTGAGGCCACCATCACCCTAATACCAAAACCTAACAAAGATGCCACAATAAAAGAAAACTACAGGCCAATATCACTGATGAACATAGATGGAAAAATCCTTAACAGAATTCTAGCAATCAGAATCCAACAACACATTAAAAAGATCATACACCATGACCAAGTGGGCTTTATCCCAGGGATGCAAGGATTCTTCAATATCCGCAAATCAATGTAATACACCACATTAACAAATTGAAAAATAAAAACCATATGATTATCTTAATAGATGCAGAGAAAGCCTTTGACAAAATTCAACATCCATTTATGATCAAAACTCTCCAGAAAGCAGGAATAGAAGGAACATACCTCAACATAATCAAAGCTATATATGACAAACCCACAGCAAACATTATCCTCAATGGTGAAAAATTGAAAGCATTTCCTCTAAAGTCAGGAAGAAGACAAGGGTGCCCACTCTCACCACTACTATTCAACATAGTTTTGGAAGTTTTGGCCACAGCAATCTGAGCAGAAAAAGAAATAAAAGGAATCCAAATTGGAAAAGAAGAAGTAAAACTCTCACTGTTTGCAGATGACATGATCCTCTACATAGAAAACCCTAAAGACTCCACCAGAAAATTACTAGAAGTAATCCATGACTATAGTAAAGTTGCAGGATATAAAACCAACACCCAGAAATCCCTTGCATTCCTATACACTAATAATGAGAAAACAGAAAGAGAAATTAAGGAAACAATTCCATTCACCATTGCAACGGAAAGAATAAAATACTTAGGAATATATCTACCTAAAGAAACTAAAGACCTATATATAGAAAACTATAAAACACTGGTGAAAGAAATCAAAGAGGACACTAACAGATGGAAAAATATACCATGTTCATGGATTGGAAGAATCAATATAGTGAAAATGAGTATACATACTACCCAAAGCAATTTATAGATTCAATGCAATCCCTATCAAGCTACCAACAGCATTCATCACAGAGCTAGAACAAATAATTTCACAATTTGTATGGAAATACAAAAAACCTCGAATAGCCAAAGCGATCTTGAGAAAGAAGAATGGAACTGGAGGAATCAACCTGCCTGACTTCAGGCTCTACTACAAAGCCACAGTTATCAAGACAGTATGGTACTGGCACAAAAACAGAAATATAGATCAATGGAACAAAATAGAAAGCCCAGGGATAAATCCACGCACATATGGACACCTTATCTTTGACAAAGGAGGCAAGAATATACAATGGATTAAAGACAATCTCTTTAACAAGTGGTGCTGGGCAATCTGGTCAAACACTTGTAAAAGAATGGAACTAGAACACTTTCTAACACCATACACAAAAATAAACTCAAAATGGATTAAAGATCTCAACGTAAGACCAGAAACTATAAAACTCCTAGAGGAGAACCTAGGCAAAACACTCTCTGACATACATCACAGCAGGATCCTCTATGACCCACCTCCCAGAATATTGGAAATAAAAGCAAAAATAAACAAATGGGACCTAATTAACCTTAAAAGCTTCTGCACATCAAAGGAAACTATTAGCAAGGTGAAATGACAGCCTTCAGAATGGGAGAAAATAATAGCAAATGAAGCAACTGACAAACAACTAATCTCAAAAATATACAAGCAACTCCTACAGCTCAACTCCAGAAAAATAAATGACCCAATCAAAAAATGGGCCAAAGAACTAAATAGACATTTCTCCAAAGAAGACATACAGATGGCTAACAAACACATGAAAAGATGCTCAACAGCCCTCATTATCAGAGAAATGCAAATCAAAACCACTATGAGGTTCCATTTCACGCCAGTCAGAATGGCTGCGATCCAAAAGTCTACAAGCAATAAATGCTGGAGAGGGTGTGGAGAAAAGGGAACCCTCTTACACTGTTGGTGGGAATGCAAACTAGTACAGCCACTATGGAGAACAGTGTGGAGATTCCTTAAAAAACTGGAAATAGAACTGTCTTATGACCCAGCAATCCCACTGCTGGGCATACACACTGAGGAAACCAGAATTGAAAGAGACCCGTGTACCCCAATGTTCATCGCAGCACTGTTTATAATAGCCAGGACATGGAAGCAACCTAGATGTCCATCAGCAGACGAATGGATAAGAAAGCTGTGGTACATATACACAATGGAGTATTACTCAGCCATTAAAAAGAATTCATTTGAATCAGTTCTAATGAGGTGGATGAAACTGGAGCCTATTATACAGAGTGAAGTAAGCCAGAAAGAAAAACACCATTACAGTATACTAATGCATATATATATGGAATTTAGAAAGATGGTAACAATAACCCTGTGTACGAGACAGCAAAAGAGACACTGATGTATAGAACAGTCTTTTGGACTCTGTGGGAGAGGGAGAGGGTGGGATGATTTGGGAGAATGGCATTGAAACATGTATAATATCATATATGAAATGAGTCACCAGTCCAGGTTTGATGCACGATACTGGATGCTTGAGGCTGGTGCACTGGGATGACCCAGAGGGATGGTACGGGGAGGGAGGTGGGAGGAGGGTTCAGGATGGGGAACACGTGTATACCTGTGGCAGATGCATGTTGATATATGGCAAAACCAATACAATATTGTAAAGTTAAAAAATTAAATTAAATTAAATTAAAAAATATTTAGTATGAATAATAATAATAAGCAATTATGTTAATTATTAATGTGTTTAAATATTAATGCTACACTTAAAAAGGGGAGAGGACTCCTAAACCATTCTCAGAAGTAATATGGTTTATTGTCTATGGCAATCTCCATTTTGGCTGTTCTCTCTGAACAGAATAACAGGAGGAAAGAGTAAAGGGGATGTTAGTAATGACCATGAAAACATAACATCAAACAAAAGAACACAACTGGCAGAAAAAAAGTTGATTACACTATCGCTCAGGGTGGCCAAGTAAAACCGAAGCCCCAAATGTACAGACCATGATTTTTATGTGCTTCTGTTGTTAATAGTGTCCCAGAATCGATGGTTCTGAGGGAACAAAGAACTGAAACAATGTCCTTGAACAAATGTTTGGCCATCAGCGATAAGGGAGAAACTAGTTCCAGCAAAGAAATAGTTGGGGGCACAGAAGCAAAGCCTGCAGCCCAGAGAGCAATTATATTTACCAGCTAAAAGCCAAAATATATGTAGAGGTATGCACAACCTCAACTAGAAATGCATACTCACCAAACAATGAGATACTGTTTATTATTTGCCAGTCACTGTTTAAGAACTTCTTCCAAATACAGTGAGAATGCATTTCTCACTGACAGCTATCCCCGGAGGTTAAGAGATGTGTCCAGAGTTGTTTAGCTGGTGTGTGACAGAGAGACACAGGCTGGTTGTTCTTGACACTCATGCCTTTTTTTTTTAAGGTTTTTTTTTTTTTTTTTTGCATGTGGATCATTTTTAAAGTCTTTCTTAAATTTGTACAATGACAGTTTATGTTTTATGTTTTGGTGTTTTGGCCACGAGACATGTGGGATCTTAGCTCCCAGACTGGGGATCAAACCCTCAACCCCTGCATTGGAAGGTGAAGTTTTAACCACTGGACCATCAGGGAAGTCCCCACTCATGCTCGTGATTGTTTACATTCTATGGCTTCTTCTCTGGAAACATCCTTGGTTCCTGCCCCGTCGGAAGCCTACCTCTCCAGCCTTCCAGTGATGCTGTAGGATGACCTACAACACCTCCTAGTAATTTCAGAGTTGGTTTCTCTTGTTTGCAATCAAAACCCCGATTGACTCGGTCCCAAATCCAATTACAGAGACAAGTGAACACAAAAGGCTCCTCTGGACTATGGCCCAGCAGCAACTCAATTACGTGAGGACTGAGGTGAGAGGGACGTAGGCTTGGAGGCGGGGTACACATATTTATGGGGCTCACATTAATGAGCCAAATTCTCATCCTACAGGGTGAGAAACAGGAGCTGTCAGGAAACCTATGAAAGCAAGAGAGGTGTTTGTTCTTCTCAACGTTAAGCAGATGGATTTTGAGAGGTCAGCCTTGAAAACATTTACGATTTTCTACCCGAGTCTACTGAGACAAGCAGCTATGGGTATCTTGAGGTCACAATTCCCTGGACTTCACAGAGAAATTTAAGAATTAAAAACAAGCAGGATTAAAGGACATACTTTCCTTTCTATGCTCTCCTACTTCACCTTCCTCCACCTGACCCAAGGTTGGGTTGGAGGGCAGCTGGCACAATGCTCAGCTGGCACTGAAGGTGGAGACCTGGCGCTAAGCAGATGCAGCCTGAGGTCAAGGCTGGGAGGGAGGGGAGGCAAGGAAGCACCCATTTCCATATGCCCAAGGTCACAAGGCAAGAGCAACTCTGAGAGACCCAGCAGAATGGGAACAGACTGCCCTTCAGCTCTTCTGCCCTAACCAAGAAGTGGAGATTACAAATTATGTCCTGAAGACACATGCTTCCACTTAGTCACTTAAAAAGAATCCCCTTTCCCTCTTTTTTCATCACAAAAGCTGACTTACACTCAATTTTTCATTCAAACACACGCACACATTCTCATAATTTCTAAGAGTCCTTCCGTATAGTATAGACACCACCTCTGGTCATGCTTTTGACAGTTATATTCCTTTCAACATGAGGAACTTATTCTGAGTCCTTGCTAATTTTTAGCTCCCCATGAAAACTGAGGAAATCACTGAATCCTAGCATCCTGACCTCCCCCCACCCTCAGACCTCTCACTCCCAACACCTCCATCTCACACCAGGCCCTTGGCTTCTGTTACCTGAACAACAGCCCCCAACAGATTCTGCTGCCTTCAACCTCTCCTTTCTCCATTCTGCACCCCATACACCTAGACTAAACTTCAAGAAATGTTTCTTTCAATAGACAGTGACCACAGCCTTAACTGTTAGATCCCATCCACATATAGTCTCCACATTTTTCTGTCCCCAAACCCTTATGTGTACTGCACGGAGTGGTTCTCAACCTGAAATTGGGTGCCTGACACATCTCATCAAGAGAATGGCCTTTGTACAAAGATTGAAGTAGGTGAATAGGTATCCGGAGAAAGAAGACTTTAGACAAAGAAAACACCAGGTGCAAAGGCCCTGAGGTGGGAGGATGCCCACTGTGATGGACGACCAGCAACAAGGCCAGTGGGGCTACAACAGTGAAAGAGGGTAAGGATGTGGCTTTATCAGATCTGAGGACAAGCCTGTCTCCTTCCGTCTATAAAGCAAATTCTTTACACTGTTAACACACCACTCACATTTATATCTAATGTAAAATGTGTCAGAATATCTGGGCAAATCAAAGTACAGTACATGCAACCTCTGCTGCCTAATAACTAACCTTGATTGCTATTTTATACCTGCTTTGCTCTTTTCCTACTGTAACAGCAAGCTTAATTTTTGAGATCAAAGAACTGTCAGGAGCATAACAGCTTAGGAGAAGTAGAGTAGTGCTTGCGAGTCTCCATTAGAAGGACCTGTGTGTCACCTTTCATGGGAACAGGCAGATCTTTCCTCTTGCTGACAGCCTGCTTTCACTTTTTTCTTGAGGTCTTAAAGAAAAGATAAGCCTACTTCTTGGAGCTGTATTCCAAACGTTAGTTTCCCTGGGATGCAACAGATAAGGTAAGGCCAGATACCACCCTCCAAGGTAAGGAGACCTCAAGCTAGCGAACAAAGCCCAGCCCTGATGTCGCTGCCACTGGAGGGTTTTCCCGCATCTCCAGCCCAAGGAGGCAGATGCCCTGCTCTTCTCTGTGCTCTTAGCTGCTTGCTGTTCTATCACAGTCATTACAATGCCAAATTGTAATTTGTACATTTTTATAAGACTATACTGTAATACTATGAACCTGTTTACCTCTCCAGCTGGACTGAAAGACTGGGATTATGCCTTTATTTGTTTCTGAATTCTCAGTTTCTGGAGCCTGAGGTAGCCATTCCTAGTATCTGTGCCTCCTTTCTCCTTCAAAGCTCCTGGGAAGAGGACACTTCCCCCATACCTTGAAGTGAATCCGGTCACATGACTTGCTCTGGCCAATCAAATGTCAGCAACACACCCTTCAGAGAGGTGCATTTAAATACCCTTGTGGAGTTCTCCATTCTTTCTTCATGTTTCGAAGTCATGGTGGAAGGCGATGATGATGCAGACGTTTCCTACGATGGAGGCAGAGCCACCACAAGGAGGACAGCTCCCCGTGGTGAGCACCCAGACACCAGACGGTCTTTCAGTGAGTAAGAAATAAACGTCTATGGTGTTACGCCACAAAGATTTTGCAGTATTTTTGTCAGTGCTGCAAAACCTAGACTATCCTGACAAATCAGATGATAGGTATCTTACACAGATTTTTAGAAGGAAGAAAAGATATCAGGAAATGCAAAAGTGAGGATGACTCACTGGACAGCAGTCTGGGATGGGAGGGGTGTATGTGTTAGTCTCTCAGTCGTGTCCGACTCTTTGTGACCCCATGGACTGTAGCCCGCCAGGCTCCTCTGTCCATGGGATTCTCCAGGCAAGAGTACTGCAGTGGGTTGCCATTTCCTTCTCCATACAACTGCCTGTGTGTGTAAGTGCTGTATTATCATGAAGCTGCCTGTGGTGAAAGAACTAATTAACAAAACCATTAATCCATTTTTTCATCTGTCTAGCCTTGTACTCCCAAAGCTAATTGCTTAAATGAAGGTTCTACATTTATTACTGCCATTAAGGAATGAACTGATTTTGCATTTCACGACCTTAGTTCTCACCAGAGCAACATCTTCTTGTATACATCTTTTGGATCAAGATAGAAGTCTCTATTTAAAGGAGGTAGTTTTGAAAATGTAAAACTAATTAGAAATCATTGTTTGTAAACTCTAAATCCCCCAGTGCAGACCAGTGAGACAGTAGTTATCCAAGACCATGCAAAAGTTCTTCTCCGGGGAAGTTAAGGAAGAGACGTAGATATAACCGCTGTTTAGGAGCTTAAGTCACCTAAAAAGAGGGGACCTTTAACATGTAAAAGTGGGTTTGAATCACCCAGACTTCTAAAAGGAGTTTGGGGCATCCCTGTTTATATGAAGCAGCCCTCATCTGGGGCCAGGTAAATGGTAAAAGGATGAAGAAGCAGGAGGGCTGTGCAGGGAAACAAGGAGAGCAGACAATAGGGAGAGCTGATTCACAGAAGATGAGCTGGGAAAATGGCCCACCAGAACAGCCTTAGGGAACAAAGCTCGGGGGAGGAGGAGAGAAAAAAGGCACTGTGGAGCCAAAGGAAACCAAACCAATAATGAAAATGGCTAGCTCATCCCAAGTGAAGTGAGTAAGGAGCATGCATGTTAAGTCGCTTCAGTCGTGTCCGACTCTTTGTGACCCCATGGACTGTAGCCCGCCAGGCTCCTCTGTCCATGGGATTCTCCAGGCAAGAATACTGGAGTGGGTTGCCATTTCCTTACAGTATAGTCCATGGGGTTGCAAAGAGTCAGATGCGAGTAAGGAGATGAGTCCTCAAAACACCAGGAGAAGGCTCCCGGAGATTTCCTGGGGCCAAACCAGAGAGGGAGATACTAGCAAGAGAACAGCTCTTTCCCCAGAGAGGGGGATAGGGAGGATCCCTACTCAAGGAGGTGGAAACAAAGCAGATCAGCAAGAACCATCCTCACCCCAGGATCCGAGACTGGAAAAGAAGTCTATGATGGCGGCCCCCATCCTCCATGCCAGGCTCCTCCTTGTTCCCTGGATAGGATATGGCCTCTCTGAGGATCATCTGCACTAGGAATCCCCTTATTCCCTCCAGTCAATTTCCACTAACAGTTGACACTCACACATCACCACATCAAGGCAGCCTTCATCCAGGAAGACACCATGGCCTTCCTGGTGGACTTGCAATCCACTCCTCTGTGGCTTGTCTTCTCAGGGTGTCCGGCCACCATGCACTCAGGATAAATAACCAGAAAGGAGGCAAAATTCAGGAGAAACAAAGGGCTCATGTGCCTGAAATGTGTGCCACGGTAACACAAGGTGATTCACCATGGTTTGCCTCAATTGTATAAGGTCACACCCCCAATTCCTTCACAAAGTCATGTTTTCTGACACAGAGGGATATGAAAACACAGAAAGAGAAGGAAAAATTTCAGAGTTCATTTCTCCTCCTCAAGAAATTTTCTTCTTCCTAAAGAACTGTAACAACAGAAAATCTGAGATCAAGGACCTGTTTTATCTTTAAAACATTTAAGAAAAAGTATTAAGACAGCCTTTACTACCCACCCCCACCAAAAAAATCTCTAAAAGCTGTTGAACAGTTTCAACCTGGGCATCACATTTCAATATAAAAGAACCAATAAACACACAGAATTTGTACGAGTCTGTGCTATGGTCCTGCTTTATGGCAAGGGTACTGTAGAGGGTGATGTAGCTGAGTACCGCAACCATGAACAGCATTTTTCATCTTACTGACATGCCCATCACTGGAACCCATGGGCAAAGGAACTGAGGGTGTGATGATTCTATTCAACTAGTTGTTACGTTGTGAATGTAGTTCTGGAAGGCACTTCAGAATATGTTCAATATACTGTGACAAAAGTGAGCAAGATCAAAGTGCCGCAAAAAGACCTTATGACTCTTGTGTAGAGACTAACAACACTAAGGGGTGTCTAGGGAAACGGCGGGGGCAGGAAAGAAAAAAAACAAACTGATAGGCAATTGTCGAAGAAGAATGTAAATTCTTCATAAAAAAGCTCCTCTGACTCTGAACCCTCGTCGTGCAAGTTTACGCTTAGGGATGACACTTGGGTCACATTCTAGCAGTTGTAGCTTCTCACCCAGGGACCTCTTGGGACCTTCTGAGATAAATTCAGCATCAATTTAAAGGCTAGACCCTTTTCCTGTACTCCTCACCTCTTCTTGTCTTATTCAGTCACCAAGTCATGTCCAACTCTTTGTGACCCCATGGACTGTGGCACGCCAGGTTTCCCTGTCCTTCACCATCTCCCGGAGTTTACACAAATTTATGTTCATTGAGTCAGTGATGCCATCCAATGATCTCATCCTCTGGCATCCCCTTCTCTTCTTGCCCTCAGTATTTCCCAGCATCAGGGGCTTTTTCAATGAGTCAGCTCTTCACATCTGGTGGCCAAAGTATTGGAGCTTCAGCTCCAGCATCAGTCTTTCTAATGAATATTTGGGGTTGACTTCTTTTACGATTGACTTGTTTGGTCTTCCTGCAGTCCAAGGGACTCAACAGAGTCTTCTCCAGTACCACAGTTCGAAAGCATCAATTCTTCAGTGCTCAGCCTTCCTTATGGTCCAACTCTCATGTCCGCACGTGACTACTGGAAAAATCATAGCTTTGACTAGATGGACCTTTGTTGGCAAAGTAATGTCTCTGCTTTCTAATACACTGTCTAGGTTTGTCATAGATTTCCTTCCAAGGAGCAAGTGACTTTTCATTTCATGGCTGCAGTCAACATAGAAAGTGATTTTGGAGCCCCTTGACATAAAAAAAAAAAAAAAATCACCACCAACACCCACTCCACTCATGATGTTCTTTTCATCCAAGGCTACACCTTCTACCACCAATCTTCCCATCTTTTGGGAGCTCTTCTTATCCTCCAGTATCAATCAAGGGTCTTCTCAAAAGACAGCCTATCAAACCTATGTGGGTGAAGTTCTGAAACCCAGCATGAGAGGCTGCTGAACACAGAGGTTAGGAATGACAAGCCTTTAACAGCCACAGGCAGGAAGGACAAAGGAAGACACAGCTCTACTGGAGACTGGAGAGAGCTGAAGTGATGGAGGAGAGGCTTCCCCGTTGACGCTGGTAACAGACGGTTACAGGCACTGCCGGTACTACATGGAAAGGAGAAGCAGCAAAAGGGACAGACACCCACCCCTGACTTCCCTCCTCCCCTGGCCTTCCACTAACTGAACCCAAACCAAAGCCACATGGAGGGAGCCCCAGTGATGAACATCCCGAGGGCAGGCTCCAAGGTATAGACTGGAACAAAACGGAGAGGACAGGGGATGGACAGAGAATCAGTAGGTCAGCTGCCATGGACCCTTTGTGCTTCAAATGCTCACGACTTTCTCAACTGCCAGTTACTTTGTGGAAACCAATCAAGGGGAGTTTCCAGTATTATTAATTCTAATAAAGATCTAGTCAATCTAATCACAGAAAACTAGTCAATCTAATCACACTAGGACCACAGCCTTGTCTAACTCAATGAAACTAAGCCATGCCCGTGGGGCCACCCAAGACAGGCGGGTCATGGTGGAGAGGTCTGACAGAATGTGGTCCACTGGAGAAGGGAATGGCAAACCACTTCAGTACTCTTGCCTTGAGAACCCCATGAACACTCGATGGACGTGAGTCTGAGTGAACTCTGGGAGTTGGTGATGGACAGGGAGGCCTGGCGTGCTGCAATTCATGGGGTCACAAAGTGTCGGACATGACTGAGCAACTGAACTGAACTGAATAAAGACCTTATAGTCATGGTCTTCCATCTTGGTTTGTCCTTCTATCATGGAGGGGGCAAACAGAACACCAGGTAGACTCCTGGCCTCAGTAATTTTCTGATACTAAAGGGAATCAAACTTTTGAGGCCCTTTAGACCAGTGTGAGTAAGTGTGGTTCATGTCCCAGTAGCATCGGCATCACCTGGAACTGCACAGAAATGCAGATTCTTGGGCCCCATCCATGACATATGGAATCAAAGTCTCTAAGACTAGGGCCCGGGAATCTGTGTTTTAAAAAGCTCTCGGGAGTTCTAATGTATGTATATGCTACAGTTTAAGAAGTCCTCCTTTAGACCCCATCGTTCATGTTTTAGGCAGGACAGAACATGGATACCCTATCATAGACCTGGAAGGGAGGTGTAAGGAGCCCTTGACCCTGAACTTCCTCGCTATGATCTTTAGCAAGATACCAATGTCCGACCCTGGTCATCTTACTTAGTTGTGGTCACTATAGGCAATAAAATCTATTTGAGCTTTTCAAAGGGCTTGATCTTGAAATCCCTCAGATTTGTCATTTCAGGAGACGACAATGGCAGCAATGACAGCAGCAGCAGCTCACACTAAGCCTTCTCCACACAACCAGCTTCACCTGCAAAGTGCTGTGCATTTTAACCTACTTCCTCTCCTACCCTGTGAGGTGGGCACTATCTTTGCTTCACAGATGCTGAGCATGTGGCCTATGGAAAAAGTCACTAACTTGTTTTGTCTGTGTAAGAACGGAATACCTACTTCAGAGCTATGAAAACAGTATGAGCAAGCAATCTGCAAATATAAAGCCTTCTATAAATGACAGCAGTGTGAACAGCCAACTACTGATGAACTGACCATGTGGAGTTTCATTAAGCTCTAACTTCATGGGATATTCAAGGCAGATTAGAATATGACTAGCAGGCTGCTGCTGCTTTTTTTTAATAAGTCATGTGCCAAGAAGAGTGGAAATTCCAGTGTTTCAACAGGTGCTATTTGAAGATTTTTCATAAATTTGAAACACTAGAGGAAAACAAATACTGATGCTAATCCAAATATAAAAAATAGCTTTCCTTGATGACAAACAATAGCAACAAACCTCTTATCTAAAAGAAGATAAAACCACCTGGTAAGCTCTCCCCAGAGGCAAAGGGCTGCTGACACACGTTCTCTTCTGACACCTCTCCCCGAATTCTGTTTATGGCCAAACAAATGATTTAATCTTCTAGAAACAGATTCATAAGTAACACCATTTTTACTCTTTTGATATGATGAATTCTCGATTTAATCAAAATCTTCCTCCTCATTCAAATGCTCTTTCTATTAAAGCATTATCTTGCCCTCTCTAACTCCAGAGATGAGGTGAATATTAAGACCCATCTTTCCCTCTGTCTAAAATATGCCCCAAAGTGTCCTGGGGGTTGAGCTGGCATCTCAATGGAGAAAGACCTTGGCTGGACAGACAAGAGCCAAGAAATGAAAACCGGTCCCCTCTCCCACCATCAACTGCATGATAAAATACTAGTATTGCATTTTAGAAACAGAGACTCAGAAAGGTTATCTGACTTATTCACATAGCCGGTAAATGACAAAACAGAAAAATTGTCTTTTCTACTATAACAAAGCCTAATTCTATTTCAATGCATTGAAACAGGCATCATACTTCCCCTGCTCTCTAAAAGCAACATCACACAGTTTATTTTCCCTACAAAACCGTTCATACCTACATATAAATTCACAACACAATATGATGGAGTGTACCATCTGTAGTGTTTGTTCTTTACAGTCAACATTTAGAGTGTTAGACCGAGGAGAAGTGATAAGCTGTTCACGTCCCTGAACAGTAGCAGGAGAGAGTAAAACAAATTTACAGTTGGCACCAAAGGCAAAAGTGTTAGGCAATCACAAGTATTTGCATATACACCTCATAACAGCTGCAGGTAAATGATCTGACAAGCTCAAATTCGACTCAACAACATAACCACCAGCAAAATAGGGTTGGAGTGAGTTGCTAGACCAGTTAGGAAGAAATACAGGAAGACAACCAGCTCGATTGCAGAAGCCCTGGTTTTCTGGACTCTAACTTTAGAAAGGTTTGTTTTGCCTTTATTAGAAATCCCGAATTATGTTTTTCCTACAGATAATGCAAATGGTACAAGGAGCAAAGAAAAGCACTTTACAAGGGAGAAGCCAAAGCCTCATGAAAAAAGCTGATAAAACACAAAAAGCATTAATTGAGTCCCAGAAGGTAAGAAGGTACCCCTTGTCTTACATAAATACCACACACTAAGGGATTGTAGCACTGGAGTTCCTTGGGGCACCCGCTGTTTCAGTGCTCCCCATGTTATAATTACGTCCATGTCTTAGACAACAGGGTACAGTGGCTCAGTGGTAAAGAATCTGCCTGCCAATGTAGCAGACATGGGCTTGATCCATGAGTTGGAAAGATCCCCTGGAGGAGGAAATGGCAACCCACTCCAGTCTCCTTGCCTGGAAAACCCCATGGACAGAGGAGCCTGGCAATGTTAGAGTCCATGGGGTCACAAAGAGTCAGACATGACCTGGCGATTGAGTGTGCGTGCACACACACACACACTTAGACAATACAGTTTTGTGGAAAGGCCACAGATATTGGAATCAGATAGTCCTGGGCCCCACTCTGCCTGTACTATTTCTTAGCTGGGTGATCATGGAAGGCTATTAAACCTCTCTAGATGGTAATTTTCTCACAGTTGAAAATACTTTCTCCTTTTAGAGCACTACTGAAGTTTCAATCTGATAAAGGCATGCCAGAATCCACAATGTTGTCTCTGAACTCTCCCTTTTCCATGCATGCATGCATGCTAAGTCACTTCAGTTGTGACCAACTCTGTGCGACCCCATGGACAACAGCCCGTCAGGCCCCTCTGTCCACGGGATTTCCCAGTCAAGAATACAGGAGTGGGTTGCCATTTCCTTCTCCCTTCCCTTTTCCATACCCACTTATAAATGATTTATCATAACAATAATTAACCATGGGGGGAAAAAAAGCTATTGATTTTAACTACCTTGCCTTCCCGTAAAATCTTATAATCTCTCACAAACTACTCCTCGATAACATATTGTTACTAGAATGATCAGTATTTCTAACCAGGGTTGTTAGGCAACATTGAGGCCAAAAAAAAAAGTCACAAGCACTCAGAATCATCCCCAGTGACTTTTTTCCCACCTTTCCATCTATTCTTAGCTGCACAAGTTACTAATTACTGCCAAGTCCATTTAAGACAGTAAAAGTGGGAAACTCAGACTGTTTCGTTACAGTACCAGTATTTAGACACTACCTAAAATATTCACCCTATGTTAAGACACCACTATTTTTAAAAACTTGGAAACTGAAACTGCATACATGAGCAAATTTTTTTATGCCTAGATTTCCATAAATATGTCTATGAAAGTCTATTCGCTGAGAATAAGCATCCAGCTGAGGAAGGAAACATTTAAGCTCCATGGTGCCCAAAGCTTCCCAGACATTGTCTCTTTTCTTGGAAAAACCTGACCCACAGTGTATCTCACAACAGCAGAAGAAAGTGAGGCTTCAAGAGCTCAGAGAATAATATGCGATGATAGAGAGTAGTAGCCCTGCAACTCCAACTTCAAGCTGGCTGGAAGTCAGTGTTTCTTAAATAAGACCAACACGTGCTGTTGTATCTGATCTGACTCACCTTTCCTGGAAGATGCATGCCTGCCTTAATGACCTTTATCTTCTGACAGGCTACCATAAGCAGATAAGTGTAAGGAGGATAAATTCACAAACTTTTTGGATTGATGCAGATGGGCCTGGGTGTTTTTTGCTTAGGACACAGTGAATGCAATCTTTAATCTTAGTCACTATTAGTTACCATACACACCTATAACCACAGCATTTCCCCTCCCACCTAGACCCTGACCTCTCCACCTCAATCCCAGAAGGAGGATCACAAGCCCGTGTGCCCCAATGAAAGAAAAGTTAATGTGTGGCATTATCAACAGCATGTACTCACCATTCTCAAGAGTGATAAGGAAATACCAGCGGGTACTAGAAAGGTTATGGGCATTCATTGGAAAAGACCCTGATTCTGGGAAAGATTGAAGTCAGGAGAAGGGGACAAGAGAGGACGAGATGGTTGGATGGCATCACCACCTCAATGGACATGAGTTTGAACAAACTCAGGGAGATGGTAAAAGACAGGGAAGCCTGGCATGGTGCAGTCCATGGGGTCACAAAGAGTTGGACACAACTGAGTGACTGAAAATAACAACAATGGACATTTAGGCAAAAAAAAAAAAAAAATAGACCCTTGGTCCTCAGTGCATTTGAGAATCAATTCAGAACATGGACTAGGGAACCAGACTGGCGGGATTCAAAGCTCCTTCTTCCCACCCACCCAGTGATCTTGGGCAAGTTACCTCTAGGTTCAGTTTCCTCATCTGTGTGTGTGCACGCACATGCAGGCACACACACGTGTGCTCAGTTGTGTCCTATGGACTGTTGCCTGCCAGGCTCCTCTGTCCATGGGATCTTCCAGGCAAGAATACAGGAGTGGGTTGACATGTCCTCCTCCAGGGAAATCTTCCCGACCCAGGGACTGAACCCATTTCTCCTGCATTACATGTGGATTCATCACATTGCACCACCATCTGGGAAGCCCCTTTCTCATATGTAGAATGCAAATAATAGCATCTAACACAGAGGCTTGTAGTGAGGCTGAAAGTGTATACCAGAATCTGCAAGGACATAATTAAGTGGTATGAAGTGTTATCACTGATTTTAATTTAAATACAAGGAACAAAATCATGCTTTGCCTATGAGATATGTGTATAAAATGACTATAAGCTGGCCATACTGGTATAACTTGGAGTAGAATGTGTTTCTCAATCAACAAAGTCTTATTTCCAGCAGAGAAGGGTGTTAAGCCAGGCCTGAAGCATTTCAGGTCAGACGCAGGAAATTGGCAGCCTTGTTCTTTCATGAGACGGAGTCACCAGTGTGGGATTCGATCCCTGGGTTGGGACAATCCCCTGGAGAAGGAAATGGCAAAAACCCACTCTGGTATTCCTGCCTGGGAAATCCCATGGACAGATGAGCCTGGCTGGCTAGTCTATGGGGTCGCAAAGAGGCGGGGCATGACTGATCACACATGCATGCATCAGGGTACAGGCTGTAAATGAAAAAGAAAGAACTTCCAGTTTCTCAAATCTGAAGAGCCAATGAGACTCTGCTTGAGTGAAAGGTGGCTGAAGGGAAGAGGTCAAGGCAGAGAAGACTGATCCAAAGGCTGAGGATCACAGGACGACTTGGGTGAACAGTCAAACTGGCACAACCAATCATTCTGACTGCAGTAAATGAAACAGATTTCAAGGAGATGAAGAAAGTGGTGGAACACTGCAGAAAATATCCCAGCAGCCAAAGCCCAAAATAAGGCATCTCCAGCACTCTGACAGTCTATATAGAAAGAGGGAATGTAGCTACCAGTTATTTCATTAGAGGGACAAAATGACAGTCTTAGAAACAGCCTGATGAGAAGAATTTTAAATGAAACAAAAACTTAAGATGAAAGGCTTAAAAAGAAGGTTAAAAAAATTCAACCACTAAGAGAGGCAAAAGTTGGGGGACATGACTCATTTTCAGAAAAATCAGTACTCCTTGGGAAAATGGCTGATTTGGAGTCTGGACCAGGAAATAGAATAAGATACGCTTGGAACAACTTATGCTGGAAAGCAAGAAAGGTATCACAGACTACTAGGGCCTTGTAAGAAGTGTGCAGGAGATAAATATAAACTGAGCATGGAAAAGAATACTGCCTTCAATGGATTGAAACAAATACATTCAGATCTACAAGATCTTGCTAATACTTGAAAAAGGAAAAAAAAAACTCACTGGTTGTTAAGGCATTAAATCATAAATCAGAAAAATGATAAAAGGGAAAAAATCAAGCCTTTCCCCTCTCCTTCCTATACATTCTTTTTTTTTTTTTCCCCAGAAGACCCAAGTTATTTCATGAGGGTAAATTTATTTCTTCTTTTTTGAGAGTAAATTCTTTATAGATAGAATACCAACTGGTAAATGCAAGAGGAATGATAGATTTAGATCATCCTTTTGTGACCCCTAATGAAATAGATCTGGGTTACAACTCACAAGGATGCTACAATTATCAGGTGAAAGGTAGAAAGGTAAGTTGACCTCATCGGAACGCACTAATCACTCTTGGTATCTCAAAGAGGGACACATTCAGGCATCACGTCTCTAATGATGTGATGCAACAGATTATACACAGTAATACCTACCAAGAATGCTCGCTCTTAAGTCTGAATCTAATCAAGCTGCTACATTTCACTGCCAGATTACAGGAAACATGGAACATAAACGAATAAATCAGATAACATTACAAGTAAGAAGTGACCCCAGAAGTGGACATTCTACCTGACAAATGACCTGCTATCTCCATCACATCAAAGGCATGAAGAAAACAAGCAGGGGAAGGGGGTTGTTATAAAATAAAATAGATTTACAAACCTAACAACCAAACACAATGTGTGGACCTTAATTCCTGGTTGCAACTAATCATAAATGAAAAGACATCTCCGAGAAAAATTAAATATGGAAATTATGTTAAGGAATTGTTATTAAAATTTTTAGGCAAGAAAGGCACAACTTTTTTAAAGGAACAAAGTCCTTATCAGAGATGTAAACTGAAACACTAATGAATGAGATGACATAATATTTAGGATCTTGTTTTAAAACACACTGCTGCTGCTGCTAAGATGCTTCAGTCGTGTCCGACTCTGTGTGACCCCATAGACGGCAGCCCTCCAGGCTCCCCCATCCCTGGGATTCTCCAGGCAAGAACACTGGAGTGGGTTGCCATTTCCTTCTCCAGTGCATGAAAGTGAAAGGGAAGTCTCTCAGTCATGTCCGACTCTTCACGACCCCATGGACTGCAGCCTTCCAGGCTCCTCCGTCCGTGGGATTTTCCAGGCAAGAGTACTGGAGTGGGGTGCCATCGCCTTCTCCAGTAAAACACACTAGTCCCCCACAAAAGAAAAGTGGAGAAAAAAGAAATAAGTCAAACAAAATTTGAAAATGTTAATAGCTGACTAAAGTAGGAAGGAATTATATTATTCTCTCATAATGTCCACAACACAAAGTTAAAAAAAAATTAAATAGTTTTGGTGTAAATTCAATCTGTGCTTTATCTTACCAGTGATTTTTTAGGAGGCAGTTAAGGTCCTCCCCTAAAGAAAAATCTAGTCATTCCACTTAGCCTAAAGAGGTGCACAGAGTCTTAATCAGCTTGCATTCTGAATTCAAAATGACAATAAGTGACTGAACCAAGGACCCCGGAGTTCTATGGTAAAAACCCAATGTCAGCTTACCTTTTCCCAGTAAGAGACAGCCTACAAGGCACCTGGGTTGGGCAGCACAACCCACAAAGAGCTCATCTGATGACAGTTGATGGCAGATGGTTAAGATCTGTGAGAGCCCAAGGCAGCATGGGCAAGGGCCAACCAGATTTCCTAAATCAGATCTTGGTCAATACAGAAGTTGCAAAGTTTCCTACCAACTTGTGTAATGCACAAAGCTACTTTCTTGCCAGTGGTAATGAATCTGTGCTAACTTGTCCCTATAATCACTCACCTGTAATCTGGAAGTACAGTTCATGACATACAATACTGAAGGTCCACAGAAAGAGCTACACCATGATTTACCTGCATTGGTATCACTGCCCTAACCAAGGAGCTAACCACATGACCCCAGGTGTTTACAAGTCACCCACTGGTTTGATACATACTACTTGTGTTTATCTCTTTCCTTCAAACACTTCTATTATGGACTGAGTATTTGTGTTCCCCAAAAAATAATATGTTGAAGCCATAAGCCCCAAGATGATGGTATTTGGAGGGCCTGTGGGAGGTAGTAAGGGTGAGACTAGGTCATGAGGGTAGTGTCTCCATGATGGAATTAGTGGCCTTATACGAAAAAGGAGAGAGATCAAAGAGTCAGAACAAAAAAATTCTAAAATTTATATGAAAACACAAAAGACTCCAAATAGTCAAAGCAGTTTTAAGAGAGAACAAAGCTCCAGGTATCACACACCCTGATTTCAAACAATTTATATCACAAAGTTACAGTCATCAAAACAGTATGGTAGTGATACTAAAACAGACACACAGATGCCAGTACCTATATCACAACAGTATGGTACTGGCACAAAAACAGAATAGAGAACTCAGAAATAAACCCATGCTTATTTGGTGCATTAATCTATGACAAAGGAAGAATACACAGCAGGAGAAAGACAGCATCTTCAATAAATACTGTTGGGAAAACTAGAAAGCTACAGGCAAAAGAATCAAACTGGACCACTTTCTCACACCATATACAAAACAAACTCAAAATGGATTCAGTGCAGTTCAGTTCAGTTGCTCAGTCGTATCCGACTCTTTGCGACCCCATGAATCGCAGCAAGCCAGGCCTCCCTGTCCATCACCAACTCTCAGAGTTCACTCAGACTCACATCCATCGAGTCGGTGATACCATCCAGGCATCTCATCCTCTGTCATCCCCTTCTCCTCCTGCCCCCAATCCCTCCCAGCATCAGAGTCTTTTCCAATGAGTCAACTCTTGGCATGAGGTGGCCAAAGTACTGGAGTTTCAGCTTTAGCATCATTCCTTCCAAAGAACACCCAGGGCTGATAAAAAATGGATTAAGGACTTACAAACCTAAGATATGAAACCATAAAACTTCTAGAAGAAAACACAGGCAGTACACTCTGCTATCAGTCTTAGCAATACTTTTTTGTATCTGTCTCCTCAGGCAAGGGAAACAAAAGAAAAAATAAACAAAAGGGACTACATCAACCTAAAAGGCTTTTTCACAGTGAAAGAATCCATCAACAAAATGAAAAGGCAGCTTACTGAATGGGAGTGTGTAAACGACTTGCACATGATATACTCAACAAAGAGTCAATCTCATATATGCAAATAACTCATTCAACTCAACATCGAAAACAAAATAACCCCATTAAAAAAAATTGGGCAGAGGACCTGAAGGGACATTTTTCCAAAGAAGACATGCAGATGGCCAACAGGCATATGCAGGGATACTCAACTCCACTAATCATCAGGGAAATGCAATTCAAAACCACAATGAGACATCACCTCACACTTAGCAGAATGACTATCATCAAAAAGACAACAAACAACAAGTTCTGGTGAGGATACAGAGAAAAGGGAATCCTCCCATACCACTGGTTAAGGTTATAACTGGCACAGCCACTATGGAAAACAGTATGGAGATCCCTCAAAAAATTAAAAATAGAAACACCATATGATCCAGGAATTTCACAGGTGGGTATTTATCCAAAGTAAACAAAAGCCCTAATTGGAAAAGATATATACACCCCTATGTTCACTGCCATGCTATTTACAATAGCCAAGCTATGGAAGAAAGTGAAGTGTCCACTGACTGATGAATGGATCAAGAAGATGGGGCATACACATATAATGAAAGATTACTCAGCCATTCAAAAAAATGAATTCTTGCCATTGCTGACAACATGGATGGGTCTAGAGGGTATTATACCAAGTGAAATAAGTTAGAGAAAGCCATACTGAATGATCTCACTTACATGTAGAATCTAAAAACCAAGACGGGAGGAGGAGCCAAGATGGCGGAGGAGTAGGACGGGGAGAACACTTTCTCCCCCACAAATTCATCAAAAGAGCATTTAAACATCGAGTAAATTCCACAAAACAACTTCTGAATGCCGGCAGAGGACATCAGGCACCCAGAAAAGCAGCCCAACTCTTCGAAAGGAGGTAGGAAAAAATATAAAAGACAAAAAAAGAGACAAAAGAGGGAGGGACGGAGTTCCGTCCCGGGAAGGGAGTCTTAAAAAGAGAGAAGTTTCCAAACACCAGGAAACCCTCTCACTGCCGAATCTGTGCCGAGCTTTGGAAGCACAGAGGGCAACATAAAAGGGAGGGGAAAAAAAAATAAACAATTAAAAATCGCGGATTGTGAGCCCTACGGGAACTCCCCCAGTGGAGAAGCAGCGCAGACGCCTGCACACGGCATTAGCAAGCGGGGGCTGGGCAGGGAAGCGCGGCGCGGGCTGTGTCCCTTAGAGTAAGAATCCGGCCGAATGTCCTGAGCGCTATCTGAGCGAAATAATTTGGGCTAGCAAACCAGACTGTGGGATATCTACCACGCGAAAAGCCAGCCCTAACCTAAGACACCGCCAGGCCCGCGCACAGAACAAAGGACTGAACAGATAGCCGGCTGCAGACCTTCCCCCTCCGGTGACAGGCAGCCAGAGCCGGAAGGGGGCAATCGCAGCCCCAGAGAGACACTATCTATAAAACTGTAAGCAGGCTTCTTTGCTAACTAAAACTTCTTGGGGGTCTGGACGGTCAACAGCTGCCTGAGAAGGTGCGCCGGTTTTACACCCAGATAACCGAGTGGCGGGGAGGTGATAAGTCGCAGCATTGGCGCCCGCCAAACACTTCATCACCTGAGCTGCTCGGATCTGGGAAGAGCACAAAACTCAGGCCCAACCGAGTCTGCGCCTCTGAGGACTACCCGAGTGCCTGAACCTGAGCGGCTTGGACCTGGGAGCTCAGCCCAGGGCCGGCCTCTGATTGTTCCCGGCGGAACAACCTAGAGCCCAAGCAGTGTGGGCAGGGAGGCTACACGCGCCGTGAGCGGGGGCAGACCCAGTGTGGCTGAGGCACTGCGAGCGCACGCCAGTGTTATCTGTTTGCAGCATCCCTCCCTCCCTCCCCACAGCGCGGCTGAACAAGTGAGCCTAAATTAAAAAAAAAAAAAAAATAGTGTCCTCAACCATCCCCTTTGTGTCAGGGCGGGAACCAGACACTGAAGAGACCAGCAAACAGAAGAAGCTATAACAGAGGGAAACGCCTTGGAAGCTACAGGCCATAGATTAAAACCCTGTGGTTACTACGGATTACATAGGAAGGGGCCTATAGATCTTGAGAAATATAAGTCGGACTAAGGAACTGCCAAAAATGAACTGAACCCACAATACTCACAACAAAACCAGAGAAAGACCTAGATATATTTTTACTATTTTTACGATCAATCTTTCTTTCTTTTTTTTTTAATTAAAAAAAAAATTTTTAAGTCCTCTATTGTCCTTTAATTTTCACTTTTATAACTATTACTTTGCAAAAAAAAAAAAAGACCCTATTTTTTTCTTCTTCAGCAAACTTCATATATATATAATTTTTTGACCTTGTGTTTTTTTTTTCTTTTTTCTTTTTCTTCTTTTCTTTAACATTGTATTTTTGAAATTCCAAACTCTACTCTAGATTTTTAATTTTAGCCTTTTGGTATATGTTATCAATTTTGTACCTATAGTTTTTTTCATAATTTCTGTGACTTTTTTTTTCCTCTGTTTCTTTCTCTTCTTCTTTTATATAACATCGTATATCTGCAATTCCAAACTCTACTCAAGATTTTTAATTTATGCTTTTTGGTATTTGATATCAATTTTGTACCTGTATTTTCTTTATAATTTTTGCGACATTGTTTTTGTTGGTTTGTCTGTTTTCTCTCTTTATTTTTCTTCTTCTTTTTTTTTTTTTAACGTTGTATTTTTGAAATTCCAAACTCTACTCTAGATTTTTAATTTTTGCTTTTTGGTATTAGTTATCAATTTTGTACCTGTACTTTCTTTATAATTTTCACGACCTTGTTTGTTTTTCTTTGTTCGTTTTTTCTCTCTTTCTTTTCCTTCTTCTTTTCATTAACATCGCATTTTTGAAATTCCAAACTCTACTCTAGATTTCTAATTTTTGCTTTTATGTATTTGTTACCAATTTTGTACCTTTAAGAACCCAATCTTCAGGACCCATTTTTCACTAGTGTACGAGATTACTGGCTTGACTGCTCTCTCTCCCTTTGGATTCTCCATTTTCTCCACCAGGTCACCTGTATCTCCTCCCTAACCCCTCTCTACTCTACCCAACTCTGTGAATTTCTGTGTGTTCCAGACGGTGCAGAACACTTAAGGAACTGATTACTGGCTGGACCTGTCTCCCTCCTTTTCATTTCCCCCTTTTATCCTTCTGGCCACCTCTGTCTCCTGCCTCCTTCTTCTCTTCTCTGTATAACTCCGTGAACATCTCTGAGCGGTCCAGTTGTGGAGTGCACATAAGGAAGTGACTACTGGCTAGTCCACTCTCTCCACTATTGATTCCACCTCATCTCATTTGGGTCACCTCTAACTCCCTCCTCCCTCTTCTCTTCTCCATGTAACGCTGTGAACCTCTCTGAGTGACCCTCACAGTAGAGAAACTTTTCATCTTTAACGTAGATGTTTTATCAGTGGTGCTGTATAGAAGAAGTTTTGAAACTACTGTAAAATTAAGACCGATAACTGGAAGTAGGAGGCTTAAGTCCAAACCCTGACTCCAGGGAACTCCTGACTCCAAGGAACATTAATTGACAGGATCTCATCAAACACCTCCATACCGACACTGAAACCAAGCACCACACAAGGGCCAACAAGTTCCAGGGAAAGACATAACAAGCAAATTCTCCAGCAACAAAGGAACACAGCCCTGAGCTTCAAGATACAGGCTGCCCAAAGTCACCCCAAAACCATAGACATCTCATAACTCATTACTGGACATTTCATTACACTCCAGAGAGAAGAAATACAGCTCCATCCACCAGAACATCGACACAAGCTTCCCTAACCAGGAAACCTTGACAAGCCACCTGTACAAACCCACACACAGCGAGGAAACGCCACAATAAAGAGAACTCCACAAACTGCCAGAATACAGAAAGGACACCCCAAACTCAGCAATTTAAACAAGATGAAGAGACAGAGGAATACCCAGCAGATAAAGGAACAGGATAAATGCCCACCAAACCAAACAAAAGAGGAAGAGATAGGGAATCTACCTGATAAAGAATTCCGAATAATGATAGTGAAATTGATCCAAAATCTTGAAATTAAAATGGAATCACAGATAAATAGCCTGGAGGCAAGGATTGAGAAGATGCAAGAAAGGTTTAACAAGGACTTAGAAGAAATAAAAAAGAGTCAATATATAATGAATAATGCAATAAGTGAAATTAAAAACACTCTGGAGGCAACAAATAGTAGAATAACAGAGGCAGAAGATAGGATTAGTGAATTAGAAGATAGAATGGTAGAAATAAATGAATCAGAGAGGATAAAAGAAAAACGAATTAAAAGAAATGAGGACAATCTCAGAGACCTCCAGGACAATATTAAACGCTACAACATTCGAATCATAGGGGTCCCAGAAGAAGAAGACAAAAAGAAAGACCATGAGAAAATACTTGAGGAGATAATAGTTGAAAACTTCCCTAAAATGGGGAAGGAAATAATCACCCAAGTCCAAGAAACCCAGAGAGTCCCAAACAGAATAAACCCAAGGCGAAACACCCCAAGACACATAGTAATCAAATTAACAAAGATCAAACACAAAGAACAAATATTAAAAGCAGCAAGGGAAAAACAACAAATAACACACAAGGGAATTCCCATAAGGATAACAGCTGATCTTTCAATAGAAACTCTTCAAGCCAGGAGGGAATGGCAAGACATACTTAAAATGATGAAAGAAAATAACCTACAGCCAGATTATTGTACCCAGCAAGGATCTCATTCAAGGATGAAGGAGAAATCAAAAGCTTTTCAGACAAGCAAAAGCTGAGAGAATTCTGCACCACCAAACCAGCTCTCCAACAAATACTAAAGGATATTCTCTAGACAGGAAACACAAAAATTGTGTATAAATTCGAACCCAAAACAATAAAGTAAATGGCAACGGGGTCATACTTATCAGTAATTACCTTAAACGTAAATGGGTTGAATGCCCCAACCAAAAGACAAAGACTGGCTGAATGGATACAAAAACAAGACCCCTACATATGTTGTCTACAAGAGACCCACCTCAAAACAGGGGACACATACAGACTGAAAGTGAAGGGCTGGAAAAAGATTTTCCATGCAAATAGGGACCAAAAGAAAGCAGGAGTAGCAATACTCATATCAGACAAAATAGACTTTAAAACAAAGACTGTGAAAAGAGACAAAGATGGTCACTACATAATGATCAAAGGATCAATCCAAGAAGAAGATATAACAATTATATATGCACCCAACACGGGAGCACTGCAGTATGTAAGACAAATGCTAACAAGTATGAAAGAAGAAATTAACAATAACACAATAATAGTGGGAGACTTTAATACCCCACTCACACCTATGGATAGATCAACTAAACAGAAAATTAACAAGGAAACACAAACTTTAAACGATACAATAGACCAGTTAGTCCTAATTGATATCTATAGGACATTTCATCCCAAAACAATGAATTTCACCTTCTTCTCAAGCGCACATGGAACCTTCTCCAGGATAGATCACATCCTGGGCCATAAAGCTAGCCTTGGTAAATTCCAAAAAATAGAAATCAGTCCAAGCATCTTTTCTGACCACAATGCAGTAAGATTAAATATCAATTACAGGAGAAAAACTATTAAAAAATCCAACATATGGAGGCTGAACAACACGCTGCTGAATAACCAACAAATCACAGAAGAAAATCAAAAAAGAAATCAAAATTTGCATAGAAACGAATGAAAATGAAAACACAACAACCCAAAACCTGTGGGACACGGTAAAAGCAGTCCTAAGGGGAAAGTTCATAGCAATACAGGCACACCTCAAGAAACAAGAAAAAAGTCAAATAAATAACCTAACTCTACACCTAAAGCAACTATAAAAGGAAGAAATGAAGAACCCCAGGGTTAGTAGAAGGAAAGAAATCTTAAAAATTAGAGCAGAAATAAATGCAAAAGAAACAAAAGAGACCATAGCAAAAATCAACAAAGCCAAAAGCTGGTTCTTTGAAAGGATAAATAAAATTGACAAACCATTAGCCAGACTCATCAAGAAACAAAGGGAGAAAAATCAAATCAATAAAATTAGAAATGAAAATGGAGAGATCACAACAGACAACACAGAAATACAAAGGATCATAAGAGACTACTATCAACAATTATATGCCAATAAAATGGACAACGTGGAAGAAATGGACAAATTCTTAGAAAAGTACAACTTTCCAAAACTGGACCAGGAAGAAATAGAAAATCTTAACAGACCCATCACAAGCACGGAAATTGAAACTGTAATAAAAAATCTTCCAGCAAACAAAAGCCCAGGTCCAGACGGCTTCACAGCTGAATTCTACCAAAAATTTAGAGAAGAGCTAACACCTATCCTGCTCAAACTCTTCCAGAAAATTGCAGAGGATGGTAAACTTCCAAACTCATTCTATGAGGCCACCATCACCCTAATACCAAAACCTGACAAAGATCCCACAAAAAAAGAAAACTACAGGCCAATATCACTGATGAACATAGATGCAAAAATCCTTAACAAAATTCTAGCAATCAGAATCCAACAACACATTAAAAAGATCATACACCATGACCAAGTGGGCTTTATCCCAGGGATGCAAGGATTCTTCAATATCCGCAAATCAATCAATGTAATACACCACATTAACAAATTGAAAAATAAAAACCATATGATTATCTTAATAGATGCAGAGAAAGCCTTTGACAAAATTCAACATCCATTTATGATAAAAACTCTCCAGAAAGCAGGAATAGAAGGAACATACTTCAACATAATCAAAGCTATATATGACAAACCCACAGCAAACATTATCCTCAATGGTGAAAAATTGAAAGCATTTCCTCTAAAGTCAGGAACAAGACAAGGGTGCCCACTTTCACCATTACTATTCAACATAGTTTTGGAAGTTTTGGCCACAGCAATCAGAACAGAAAAAGAAATAAAAGGAATCCAAATTGGAAAAGAAGAAGTAAAGCTCTCACTGTTTGCAGATGACATGATCCTCTACATAGAAAACCCTAAAGACTCCACCAGAAAATTACTAGAACTAATCAATGACTATAGTAAAGTTGCAGGATATAAAATCAACACCCAGAAATCCCTTGCATTCCTATACACTAATAATGAGAAAACAGAAAGAGAAATTAAGGAAACAATTCCATTCACCATTGCAACGGAAAGAATAAAATACTTAGGAATATATCTACCTAAAGAATCTAAAGACCTATATATAGAAAACTATAAAACACTGGTGAAAGAAATCAAAGAGGACACTAACAGATGGAGAAATATACCATGTTCATGGATTGGAAGAATCAATGTAGTGAAAATGAGTATACTACCCAAAGCAATCTATAGATTCAATGCAATCCCTATCAAGCTACCAACAGCATTCTTCACAGAGCTAGAACAAATAATTTCACAATTTGTATGGAAAAACAAAAAACCTCGAATAGCCAAAGCGATCTTGAGAAAGAAGAATGGAACTGGAGGAATCAACCTGCCTGACTTCAGGCTCTACTACAAAGCCACAGTTATCAAGACAGTATGGTACTGGCACAAAGACAGAAATATAGATCAATGGAACAAAATAGAAAGCCCAGAGATAAATCCACACACATATGGACACCTTATCTTTGACAAAGGAGGCAAGAATATACAATGGATTAAAGACAATCTCTTTAACAAGTGGTGCTGGGAACTCTGGTCAACCACTTGTAAAAGAATGAAACTAGAACACTTTCTAACACCATACACAAAAATAAACTCAAAATGGATTAAAGATCTCAACGTAAGACCAGACACTATAAAACTCCTAGAGGAGAACATAGGCAAAACACTCTCTGACATACATCACAGCAGGATCCTCTATGACCCACCTCCCAGAATATTGGAAATAAAAGCAAAAATAAACAAATGGGACCTAATTAACCTTAAAAGCTTCTGCACATCAAAGGAAACTATTAGCAAGGTGAAAAGACAGCCTTCAGAATGGGAGAAGATAATAGCAAATGAAGCAACTGACAAACAACTAATCTCGAGAATACACAAGCAACTCCTACAGCTCAACTCCAGAAAAATAAATGACCCAATCAAAAAATGGGCCAAAGAACTAAATAGACATTTCTCCAAAGAAGACATACAGATGGCTAACAAACACATGAAAAGATGCTCAACAGCACTCATTATCAGAGAAATGCAAATCAAAACCACTATGAGGTTCCATTTCACGCCAGTCAGAATGGCTGCGATCCAAAAGTCTACAAGTAATAAATGCTGGAGAGGGTGTGGAGAAAAGGGAACCCTCTTACACTGTTGGTGGGAATGCAAACTAGTACAGCCACTATGGAGAACAGTGTGGAGATTCCTTAAAAAACTGGAAATAGACCTGCCTTATGATCCAGCAATCCCACTGCTGGGCATACACACTGAGGAAACCAGAAGGGAAAGAGACACGAGTACCCCAATGTTCATCGCAGCACTGTTTATAATAGCCAGGACATGGAAGCAACCTAGATGTCCATCAGCAGATGAATGGATAAGAAAGCTGTGGTACATATACACAAGGGAGTATTATTCAGCCATTAAAAAGAATACATTTGAATCAGTTCTAATGAGGTGGATGAAACTGGAGCCTATTATACAGAGTGAAGTAAGCCAGAAAGAAAAACACCAATACAGTATACTAACGCATATATATAGAATTTAGAAAGATGGTAACAATAACCCTGTGTACGAGACAGCAAAAGAGACACTGATGTATAGAACAGTCTTATGGACTCTGTGGGAGAGGGAGAGGGTGGGAAGATTTGGGAGAATGGCATTGAAACATGTAAAATATCATGTATGAAATGAGTTGCCAGTCCAGGTTCGATGCAGGATACTGGATGCTTGGGGCTGGTGCACTGGGATGACCCAGAGGGATGGTATGGGGAGGGAGGAGGGAGGAGGGTTCAGGATGGGGAACACATGTATACCTGTGGCGGATTCATTTTGATATTTGGCAAAACTAATACAGTTATGTAAAGTTTAAAAATAAAATTAAATTAAAAAAAAAAGAAGAAAAAAAAATAAAAAATAAAAACCAAGACAAAATGAAAGTAGACAAAGATACAGAGAATAAACAAGGGATGGGGGTGGCACAAAACAGGTGAACAAGACTAAGAGATATAAGCCTCCACTTACAGAACAAATAAGCAATGAGAATGTCATATACAGCATAAGGAATATGGTCAATAATACTGTAATAACGTCATATGGGAACAGATGGTAACTAGACTTACAGTCATCATTTTCCAATGTATGCCAATACCAATCAATCAGTATGTTGTACAACTGAAACTAACATCATGCTGTATGTCAACTATATTTCAGTTTAAAAAAATAAAACAGAGAGAGAGGGAGATCTCTTTTCTTCCACAGGCACTAAGGAATGGTCACATCACAACACAGAAGGAAGGTGGCTGTCTACCGGCCAGGAAGAGAGCTCTCACCAGAAACTAAATATGCTGGTACCTTGATCTTGCACTTCTCAGCCTCCAAAACTGTGAGAAAATGCGTTTCTGTTATGTAAACCACCAGGTCTATGGTATTTTGTTATGGTAGCCCGAAAAACTAACACATATTTCACCTATTTTTCTCTTTCCTTCAAACCCTTTCCAACTCCTTTGATGGGAAGGTTCCACAATCACAAAGGTGGTTCCAGTGCCAAAGGAGGGAAAACAGTTGAAAGTTATGGATTTCCAATGTTGGAAAATTTTACAATCTTCCCCAATTAAAAAAAAAAAAAAAAACACCAAAAACTGGCCATGTACTTATGAAATGTGTTTGGAATGTCCCAAGGAGAGCTAAGGCAGTATTAGAACCAAAGAAGGGCTAATAAAGTACACCTTATTTTAAGTAACCATATTCAGAATAAATAATTAGAGTAAATATGTATATTTTGGCAAGGTACACTACAACATCATCCCAGGCACGGGGAAACACAAGCCTCTATGCAGATGAACACTCCAGATCAATTTACACAGAAACCCTGGGCAATCCTCCTCACAGACTGCCTGGCTGCCCTCATGGTGTCAGTATCCTGTGCAGTGAAAAAGCAACTGTCACGGATAACAGGAATACAATTTGACCTACTTTCCCCATAAACTCCTGGAAAGTCACTAAGTCAGATTTTTGTGTTTACTGAGCTATCACATTTTGGGGACACATTTCGTCCCTTTCTTTGCACGCAACCCTGTACTCCACACATTAAGGTCATTTTTGGGTAATTCCTAAACTCCCCTGGTCATTTGACCAAAAGATGTCCTATTACTGCTCAGCTAATCCACGAAACATCCTTCTGAGGTAGGTCATGGACAGTTATCTCTATGTGGAAAGAATTCTCCAGCCCAGAAAGGCCAAAGACTCAACGTCAGTTCAGACCCTTTCCTGCCCAAAGGAAGCCATACCAAACCCAGTGTTTCTCCCTAACTCTCAAGTTTCACAAACCTGTCTTTCAAGAGCTGAAAGTCCCCCAGCAAGATAATTTAAGGCAGACAACTAAGACTTCTTTTTTAAGTTACAGACCAAAATATCTACCTTGTGGCACTTTCATGGTAAAGTCTCCTTAATGATGCCAGATTTTTAAAAGCTAAGTAAAACCTCTCAAAGGTGCCCAAGGCCCTGGTGAGCAGGAACACCTGACAAGTCAGCAGGGGCTGCTGAGTGACTTATGATCCCAGGCTGTCCCGCTTTTCTTCACCACAAAACATGTCTGACCTTCTCAGGCCATTAGATGTACTTAGAACCAAAGGAGGGACACTCCTCCATCAGAAATGCTTCCGAACACACCAGCAGGAAGTCAATATTTAAGATTCTGGGGCGGGGAAGGGGTGGGCGGCGGAGGGGGGGGTGGTGGGGGGAAGGGGTCGGCGGCGGGGGGTGGGGGGGAAGGGGTGGGCGGCGGAGGGGGGAGGGGTCGGCGGGGGAGGGGGGAGCGGTCGGCGGGGGAGGAGGGGAGGGGTCGCCGAGAACTAAGTGCTGCCGACTGGGGAGCCCAGGAACTAGAGCTCGCCCCAGAACTTCCAACTCTGGCGTCTGTCCCTCGGCCCTAGCGGGGCAAGAGCCAGTGTAGGTGCCAAAGCTTAGTTCTCGGCGACGCCCCCAGAATCTTAAATATTCACTTCCTGCTGGTGTGTTTGGTAGGCTCCTGGTGGAGGAGCGTCCCTCCTTGGGTTCTAAGCCAGTGTCGGTGCCCAAAGTTGCAACTAGGCGTCCGACAGCAGTGCACACGTCTCCTGCCTCCTGCAAACTGAGGTCCCGCGCGTGGGGCCTTGGGCTCGCTGTCGGACAGGGCCCGCCCTTAGGCAATGGACATCTTCAGCTCCCCCTCTGGGGACAGGCAAACGGCCCTTCTTCGGGCGATGTTCACGGTCCCGCAGCTAGAATCCAGGCACGCTTGGACGAAGTCAGGTGCACCTATGGGCGAGGGAAACCGCCACTCCGCAGTGGGCACCCCACAACCCCATCTTCCCCGGCCCCTCTTCTGCCTAGGCCGGCACAAGGGCTCCACTCCCGGCACTTCCCCTACTTCCAGATGCCCCCCCTCGGCCGCCCCGGAGGGTGGGCGCGGACTCCACGCACGAGCCTCTCACGCCCAATCTGGCCGGGCGCAGGACCCGGCCACTCACCCGGCCCGCAGCGGCGCCGTGCTTCCTCCGCAAGGTGAGCCCGCTCCGCAGCAGCGCTGGCAGGTCCCGCAGCCGCGGCCGCGGAGGCACCGGCAGCTGCTCGCCCCCCGACTCGCGCGCGCTGGGGCTGCGGCATAGGGCGCCGTCCGCCGCCGCCACGGCCGCCACTAATGCCGGGACCCGGCTCTCCCACGGCGGCTGCATTTTGACGGAGCCCACGGCCGTCCTCATGCCCTGACGGCGGCTGTGGCGCCGGCGGCTCTTTCTCGCGCTCGCCCCCGCGCGCCGTCCGTGCCTTCGCCAGGAAGCAAAAGGGCGCGAAGGCGGCTCGGGCGCCGGGCGCGCTGCTAGCCGCTGCCCATTGGCTCGCGCCGCCCCGGCCAGGCTCAGTCCCGCGCACTTCCCCCGCCCAGCCCACGTGAGTCCGGCCCCGCCCCGCCCTCGCCGCGGCACACCTCAAAGTCCGGACCTGACCGCTGCAGCCACTCCCTGAGCCTTGAGCACCGTCTCTTCCATCGACTCGGGATTCCCAGAATCCACCACCAAACCCACTCGAGGGCCTGGCCCATTCCCCTACTCCCTTTAGGCTGAAAAGCCCCGCTTCACCCCCTTTTCCTGTATGTGGGCCTCGACCTGAACTTAGACCAAGTAAGCTAGGAAGTGCAGAACACCACCACCCTGCCAGGGTACACAAGATGGTTTTTTTTTGTTTTGTTTTTCCCTTTCTTTCATAACCTGGCCCCAAATCGTTATCACTCTTCCCAGAAATGGTTTTCACCAAAGAACTTCAAAATAGGCACTGTATTCTGCTACAAATCAAACATCACCGAACTAGAACTGCCGCCTCACTGTCCTCTCTTTGGCACATTCATCATTAAAGTCTAAAATTTTTGTTTATTATGATAGGTGCTAGGCAAAACAGATGCAAATCTGGTGACCTGGAGGTGATTCTCTGTGAACAAGTTGGAACCTGACCTTCCTTGAAAGCCTAATGCGTGTGATAATTGTGCTTGGTAAAGTGTAAAGGTCTACTGTGGTGTGAATCATTGTTCACACCATTCCAGGAGGCAGGAATAGTAGAGCCCTGGCAGTGAGACTCTTCCAACAGGGCCTTAACCTTCACCTCCCAGATCAGTCTGTCTTCAGGAAGGGGCAGCCACTGTTTTTACTCCTTATCAGTAGAACACAGGACCCCTAACTTTGCCTAAGACTTGCAAGAACTCAATAAGCTTACTCACATTAGAGCATAGCAGGAATGTGTGAGCCGAAGAGCAGTGCCACTGTCTAGCTCATATCAAGCAATGTCCCACCCACCCCAGGACCTTTGCACTTGCTTTCCCCTCTGCATGGAATACCCCACCTCTGAAATGCTTTCCAGTACAACTCTCTGTAATGGTGGCAATGTTCTATATCTGGTTTGTAGCAACTAGTCATGGGTGACTTTTGAGCACTGGAAATGTGGCTACTGTGCCTGAAAAAGTGAATTTTCAATTTTATTCAATTTTAATTAATACAAATTAAGATAGCCACATATGGTTGTGGGATACTCTACTGGAAAGCAAAGTTCTAGAATTCCATGTTACCCTTTCTCTACGCCTTAAGTTTTTAACTGAAATGTCTCCATTTCAGTGAGGTCTCCCCTGACCATGTGATTTGAAATTTTAGCCCTTCCCATCTGACCCCTGTCCTGTCTGCTTTCTAGCCCTCCAATGTTGCCATCCATTAATCTATGTTATTTATCCATTTTCCCTTTGTCCACTAAATTCCACAAGAGCCTGAAAGTCTTTTCCCTTTTGTTCAGTATCTAGAACATATGAGTCAAAGAATTCAATGTTTCTACATATGAGGACCTAGTTTTTCAAAAGGAATTTAATCTGAATCTCCTGATTTTGCAATGAAAGCAAATCCTATATATGCTAACTTTGCAAAGGTCAAGCAAAACCACTGTGGATATCAGATCTGATTTTTACTTAGGAGAATGACATCATTAAAGCTAAAGTTTATGTAAACACCAATGTTAAGAAAGTTTCATTGGCTATTTGCAGTAAAGGGAAGTGGGATACCGGGAAGGTAACTCTAGCATTTACCTAACTACAAAAGGATGTGGGTTTGAATGAGTGGGGTCAGTGGAAACCAGGAGAGGTCAGATGTTAGATATTATAAAAGAAAGCTCCTCAGGCCTTGTACACGTGTTAGGCAGAATAGAAACGTACTTCAGATGGTGATACAGATTGTATTTTACCAAGATGACCAACACAGTATCTCCTAACCTCAAGATCTTCTGAAATACAATCTTGCTACTCTCCCATGAAGAGAACAGGGTTTCTTTCTCCATCTTCTTGAACCTGGGCTAGCCCTGAGACCTCTTTGGCCAACAGAATCCAGCAGACCTAACAGTGCCAGTTTTGTAAGTTGCCCTTAATTGACTGGGTAACTTTCTGCTCTCTCAGGATGCTCCCACTCAGAGATGAGCTTCTTGTGAGAAGCCCAGTCTATACAGAGGAGCCCTGGCAACTGAGCTCTCATCCAACAACCAGCATAACTGCCAACCATTTGGAAGCTGTTTGGAACTTCCAATCCAGTCAAGCCTTCCCATGACCCCTGTACTAGCCCACGTCTGACCGTAACCACAGTGAGAAGGCAAGGCAAGGACTACACAGCTGAGCCCAGTCAACTCACCAAACTGTGAGAGTTAGCAACAAATTGTTTTAAGCCACCCAGTTTAGAGATATTTGCTGCAATCAGATGCGGGTTCGATCCCTGGGTCAGGAAGCTCCCCTGGAGGAGGGCATGAAAACTCATTCCAGTGTTCTTCCCTGGAGAATCTTGTGGACAGAGGAGCTTGACAGGCTACAGTCAATAGGATTGCAGAGTTGGACATCACAAGTGACTTAGCATGTGTGCACATTACATACTACTAAATGACCAGAATACATGGTTCAGAAAACTGAAAACTATACTCCTTTATGAATTAAAAAGAAAAAAAGGAAATTTATATTTCTATTTGCATGTGTGTGAAGAAACATGACGTTTCTTGCAAGTGGTTGAAATTGGCTACATGAAAAAAGGAAAGAAGAGATTTTTTTCAAGTATAAATTGTTTTTCTGTTTTTTTTTTAACATGAAAACATACTACCTATGCAAAAACATTGTTTAAAAAACTGGCTCTAGATTTAGAAAAGTTAGGTGGTAGGGGGGAGCTGATTTGAGAGTTTTGTTTACACAGCAGTTAAACTCACTAAACTAGAAGCCCCCACACACACCCTGCCCAGTGAAAATCTGACCAGCAAGAACAAAGGATGAGCTGAAGCCCAAGAGAAATGACAGGAGTGATGGTGATGCTAGGGTCCAAATATCTGATTGTAACGGATGGAACTGGGCCAGAGTGCTCAGAGGACAGAGAGGAGCAGAGACAGCCCACCCCTTGCTACACTGGGCCCTGGAGCACACACAGCGTGCCACTTTCCAGTCCTTGTTGGATGGAATTTGAAGCAATGACTCACCTTAGTTTTCCTCTTTTAATTTTTGTGGTCCATGTGATTATCCAGAATGCCAAGGAAAGCATCTATCAGCTGGGCTTTCCCTTGTATTTTCCCCCTCCCTGTGTACCTACTTATTTCCCCATATATGTATACCATGTCTGTTATACTCTATAGAGTCTCCTAACCCTTGGTGGGGAGAAGGCAATGGCAGCCCACTCCAGTACTCTTGCCTGGAAAATCCCGTGGACGGAGGAGCCTGGTAGGCTGCAGTCCATGGGGTCATGAAGAGTCAGACACGACTGAGAGACTTCACTTTCACTTTTCACTTTCATGCATTGGAGAAGGAAATGGCAACCCACTCCAGTGTTCTTGCCTGGAGAATCCCAGGGACAGCGGAATCTGGTGGGCTGCCGTCTATGGGGTTGCACAGAGTCGGACACGACTGAAGCGACTTAGCAGCAGCAGCAGCAACCCTTGGTGAGTCTTTCTTGGTGCCCATCCCTTCCCAACATCCCTTGTTTTAATTTTGCCTGCATTTGAGATGTTGTGCATTTCTTTACCAGCTATTCAAAATAGAAAATTTAAGTACAGTTTTGCCTCTCTATTCAAGCCTGCTAACACTTTTATATATAATGAGCAAGAAGCATTGGATGGGACCTTCCCAAGGACTAAGGCTGAAGTGGGAGATCAGAGGCAGAGCTTGCACTTGAAAACCCAGTACTGCCCACCCTGCCTCTGCTGAGAATGCCACACAAAAGTTTGGGCTTGATATTAATACTATTTTTATGTTTGCTTATGGAATGAATATGCAATTGAAATAAAAGTCACAAAATAATAAAACATGTTTCAAACCTAAAAATGTTAAGCCTTTCTCATTTTATTTTAGTTTTCAAGGATCACAAACAGGACGATCTGCCATCAGAAGGTTCATCACAAACCTGTGTGATGCTGTGCTATTATTTGTGTAGTTTATCACCTGCTATGCCTCATGCAGATATTCCCCTCAGGAATGACACATGTTTTTCTTACACTATTTGCCTTGGTGGCTCCAACCAGAGACTGGGTGATAAGGGTGGGTGCCCGTCTTTGTAAGTTTGTCTTCTATTCTTTACACTCATAATCTTTAAACAAAATCTGTCTGTTCATGCCTTTTCATATACCATTGACAATTATCATGCTGGAAATTTCCTTTTTCTAGGTCAAGTGTGCACGTTTACCAGGACCTTAAGTATTTAGGACACTGGTTAAAAAAAATTCTTTGTGGTCAAATGCCCAAGAAGACACAAGGAGAAGGCAATAGGAAACCTAACTTGACCAACAGACAGCAAGGAAGCCAAGCCAGTCTTGTTATGGAAATCTACTTCTCCTTGCACAGATTCACCACTACCCCTCCTGGAGGTCTTGTATGCCCTGCCCATTGGGATTAATTCTTCCTCAGGTAAACCTCAGAGTTTACCTACAACTATGAATCTACTTTCACCACCTCTCTTATCACAGTTAGCCTTGTATTTGAATTGTGTGTGTGCTAAGTGGCTTCAGTTGTATCCAGCTCTTTGCAACCCCATGGACTGTAGCCCACCAGGCTCCTCTGTCCATGTGATTCTCTAGGCAAGGATACTGGAGTGGGTTACCATCCCCTTCTCCAGGGGATCGTCCCAACCCAGGAATCGAACCCATATCTCTTACGTCTCCTGCACTGGCGTGCAGGTACTTTACCACTAGAGCCACTTGTGCATATGAGACCTAGATGAGGTTGTAAGACTTGGAGGGCAGAGATGACTTATTTTTGTATTCCCCTCTACTGTCCATTGCACTGCCTAGCACATCATAGATGCTATGTCACAAAATGCATACATTAATGAATGCTGGATGGATTAACAAATGAATTAACAAAACTCTGATTAGCCAAACACTGTCATCCTAGGTTGAGGAAAGTCAGTCAGAGGCCTTAGCAGATGCAGACTCTCGAAGTCCTCAGGAAAATACATTACCCCAAGAGTGTTGGAGGCTATACATGGACTCCAGATGGTGGCATGTACAGATCAGTAGGGAAGAAAGATGATTTTAGCATCAGTATGTAGAGTGCTTTATAATAGGGAGACTCTGAAAGCTGGGCAGCCAGCAAAGCAGGCTACAGAATCCCAGGCATGAAGTATTAGCATGATAATCCATAAAATTGGGTTAACAGAAACTTCTGTGTTTTCCTTATACTATTCACATCTGTGCATTCTGAGCATAGACAGTGTATTAAAAAGCAGAGACATCACTTTGCCAACAAAGGTCCGTCTAGTCAAAGCTATGGTTTTTCCAGTAGTCATGTACGAATGTGAGAGTTGGACCAGAAAGAAGGCTGAGTGCTGAAGAACTGATGCTTTTGAATTGTAGTGTTGGAGAAGACTCTTGAGAGTCGCTTGGACTGCAAGGAGATTGAACCAGTCAATCCTAAAGGAACTCAACCCTGAATATTCATTAGAAGGACTGATGCTGAAGCTGAATTCCAATACTTTGGCCACCTGATGTGAAGAGCCTATTCATTAGAGAAGACCCTGATCCTGGGAAAGACTGAAGGTAAAAGGAGAAGTGGGCAGCAGAGGATAAGATGGTTAGATAGCATCACTGACTCTGTGGACATGAATTTGATCAAACTCTGGGAGATGGTGAAGGACAGGGAAGCCTGGTGTGCTGCAGGCCATGGGGTTGCAAAGAGTCAGATACAACTTAGCGACTGAACAGCAACATTCTGTGCAGAGTTTCCATGCTAATTAAATGAGATGATGTTTGTAAAGCTGTTTGCAAACTTCAAAGCACTATACCTAGAGCACTGCCTTTCTGCAGGGGTGAAAGAGAAGGGACAGATGAGATGATGCCTTGGAGAAAGCAGAGCCTGGACCAGAATGGCAGAAGGAGTGGGAAAGTAAATAGGGTGCCAGAGATCATGCCCAACCAGAAGACAGAGACCTTTGACAATATGTTTCTTCCCGTCTTTGAATATGAAGCGTTTGTAACCCTGATCTAACCAGGCACAGAGTAAGCCATGAGAAAATCTTAGTGCATTCTGGCAACATTGTATGAGTTCAAATTGTCATTTGAAGATCTGGATGAGAATATACAGATGTGGGGCTAGAGAACACTCAGAGCAGGAAGGTCTCCTAAGTCCTTAAACATAAAGGAGGTTTTCTGAAGAGAATGACAGCAAGCGACAAGGCTGTTGTTTTCATATATCTGGAATATACAGAGGAGAAATTGGATTCATTCTAATCAGAGTTAAGACTAAAGATGGAAACTGCAGAGTAAAATTGCTTCTCAACATAACAAAGACTTTTCTATCCATTTAAATCTATGTTTAACTTAAACAGTCCGTGTGTGTGTGTGTGTGTGTGTGTGTATGAGTTGCTCAGTTGTGTCTGACTCTTTGTGACTCCATGGACTGCAGCCCGCCAGGCTCCTTTGTCCATGGGGATTCTCCAGGCAAAAAGACTGGAGTGGAGTGCCATTCCTTGTCTAGTATTCTTACCCTTGCAAAATGAGGGGACTTCATGCAATTTCATTTTTTCAGATGCATGGTTGGATTCAGTGAGCTAGACCGTTTCATCTGACTCAAACATTGGGTTTCTTCACTGGCCCTAGTGAATACTGAGGTGGTTATGTAGAGCAGCGTAGAAGGCAATGGCACCCCACTCCAGTACTCTTGCCTGGAAAATCCCATGGACGGAGGAGCCTGGTAGGCTGCAGTCCATGGGGTTGCGAAGAGTCAGGCACGACTGAGAGACTTCACTTTCACTTTTCACTTCCATGCATTAGAGAAGGAAATGGCAACCCACTCCAGTGTTCTTGCCTGGAGAATCCCAGGGATGGCAGAGTGAAGTGACTCCGCGATTGAAGTGACTTAGCAGCAGCAGCAGCAGCAATCTTGATTACAGCTTGTGATTCATCTAGCCTGGTATTTCACATGATGTACTGTGCATACGAGTTGCATAAGCAGTGTGACAACATACAGCCTTGATATACTCCTTTCCCAATTTGGAGTCAGTCCATTGTTCCATGTCTGGTTCTAACTGTTGCTTCTTGACCTGCATACAGATTTCTCAGGAGGCAGGTAAGGTGATCTGGTATTCCCATCTCTTTAAGAATTTACTACAGTTTTATGGAATCCACACAGTCAAAGGCTTTGGCATAGTCAATAAAGCAGATGTAGATGTTTTGCTGGAACTCTCTTGGTCTTTCTATGATCCAACGGACGTTGGCAATTTGATCTCTGGTTTTTCTGCCTTTTCTAAATCCAGCTTAAACATCTGGAAGTTCTCAGTTCACATCCTGTTGAAGCCTTGCTTGGAGGATTTTGAGCATTACTTTGCTAACATGTGAAATGAGTGCAATTGTGCAGTAGTTTGGAAATTCTTTGGCATTGTCTTTCTTAGGATTAGAATGAAAACTGACCTTTTCCAGTCCTATGGCCACTGCTGAGCTTTGTAAATTTGCTGGCATATTGAGCGCAGCACTTTCACAGCATCATCTTTTAGGATTTGAAATAACTCAACTGGAATTCCATCACCCCACTAGCTTTGTTCGTAGTTATGCTTCCTAAGGCCTGCTTGACTTCACAGTCCAGGATGTCTGGCTCTAGATGAGTGATCACACCATTGTGGTTATCTGGGTCATTAAGATCTTTTTTGGACCTATAGAAAGCTTTAAATAGAGGTCAGCTCTTATTATTGTTAACTGTTGTTCTAGGGTTTAGTCAGTGTGGGAGTTTGCCTTTGGGCCTCCAGTATAAGTCAGAAAGATCCCCTGGAGAAGGGAATGACAACCCATACCAATATTCTTACCTGGAAAAATGCCATGGCCAGAGACACCTGGTGGGCTACAGTCCTTGGGATTACAAAGAGTTCGACATGACTGAGCAACTTAACACTTTTTTTTTTTTTTTCAGTTACCTCCCTTAGAAAACAGCGCTAATGGAGCCAAGGTTGTCTGTTTGGGGTATGTGGGGAGGCAGTTAGTTTTGCACTGCTCCAAAAGCACTTCTTCAACCCTGTCTCAGCCAGGCCATCTCACACACCTGTCATTATTCCAAAAGCGTACCAGGAAAACAGTCTAGAAAAGCATTCATTAACGAAGGAGTTGGTGGCATCTCTTTTGTAGACCAGGTACAACCATTTCTAAAAACAAACACAAAAAACCACCTCCAATCTCTGTTGTACTAAAGGATTTGTGCCCCGTGCACATGAAATCCAAACAAACTCTATTCTGTCTATCAGAGATTACGTTGAAGACAATAAAATGCCCCTTCATGATAACACTGTAGATAAGATTAAGGGCAGGAGAGAGATATTAATACATTTACATACATGAATTTTATATTTATAGTTATAATTATTTTTCAGCTAATAATAACCTAAGTTAACATTCCCTGAACAGACGGGAACTAATTGCAAGAGAAGAGGAGGAGGGTGGTAAGGTGTGGGCTGCCAAGATTAATCCAGGAGGCATTTTTAGTTTGTACTGTGTAAATCCTACACAGGATGATGGAGATTGGTCTCCCTTCAGAACTGCATAACCACAAAGTGGCGAGACTCAGGGTGGCACCTGTCCTACTCCTTTCCCTGCTGTAACACAGAGGCTGGAAACAGGGGCCAGACCCCCCAGTTTCAAATTCCACATACAAGCAAGTCACTTAATTTATCCAATGTCAGTTTCCTCATGTGAAATTCCTCCTATCCAGGGTTGTTGTGAGGATAAACATATACAGGAAGTGCTTAGCAAAGGGCCTGACATATACTTAACACTCAAAGCTAGGCATTTATCAGTTCAGTTCAGTTCAGTTCAGTCGCTCAGTCGTGTCTGACTCTTTGTGACCCCATGAATCGCAGCACGCCAGGCCTCCCTGTCCATCACCAACTCCCGGAGTTCGCTCAGACTCATGTCCATCGAGTCAGTGATGCCATCCAGCCATCTCATCCTCTGTCGTCCCCTTCTCCTCCTGCCCCCAATCCCTCCCAGCGTCAGAGTCTTTTCCAATGAGTCAACTCTTGGCATGAGGTGGCCAAAGTACTGGAGTTTCAGCTTTAGCATCATTCCTTCCAAAGAAATCCCAGGGCTGATCTCCTTCAGGATGGACTGGTTGGATCTCCTTGCAGTCCAAGGGACTCTCAAGAGTCTTCTCCAACACCACACTTCAAAAGCATCAATTCTTCAGCATTCAGCTTTCTTTATGGTCCAAATCTCACATCCATACATGACTATCGGAAAAACCATAGCCTTGACTAGAGGGACCTTTGTTGGCAAAGTAATGTCTCTGCTATTTGATATACTATCTAGGTTGGCCATAACTTTTCTTCCAAGGAGTAAGGATCTTTTAATTCCATGGCTGCAGTCACCATCTGCAGTGATTTTGGAGCCCAGAAAAATAAAGTCTGACACTGTATCCACTGTTTCTCCATCTATTTCCCATGAAGTGATGGCACCAGATACCATGATCTTAGTTTTCTGAATGTTGAGTTTTAAGCCAACTTTTTCACTCTCCTCTTTCACCTTCATCAAGAGGCTTTTTAATTCCTCTTCATTTTCTGCCATAAGGGTGGTGTCATCTGCATATCTGAGGTTATTGATATTTGATATTTCTCCCAGCATTCTTGATTCCAGCTTGTGCTTCTTCCAGCCCAGCGTTTCTCATGATGTACTCTGCATAGAAGTTAAATAAGCAGGGTGGCGATATACAGCCTTGAGGTACTCCTTTTCCTATTTGGAACCAGTCTGTTTTTCCATGTCCAGTTCTAACTGTTGCTTCTTGACCTGCATACAAATTTCTCAAGGGTCAGGTCAGGTGGTCTGGTATTCCCATCTCTTTCAGAATTTTCCAGTTTATTGTGATCCACACAGTCCAAGGCTTTGGCATAGTCAATAAAGCAGAAATAGATGTTTTTCTGGAACTCTCTTGCTTTGTCGATGATCCAGCAGATGTTGGCAATTTGGTCTCTGGTTCCTCTGCCTTTTCTAAAACCAGCTTGAACATCAGGAAGTTCATGGTTCACGTGTTGCTGAAGCCTGGCTTGGAGAATTTTGAGCATTACTTTACTAGCATGTGAGATGAGTGCAATTGTGCGGTAGTTTGAGCATTCTTTGGCATTGCCTTTCTTTGGGATTGGAATGAAAATGGACCTTTTCCAGTCCTGTGGCCACTGCTGAGTTTTCCAAATTTGCTGGCATATTTAGTGCAGCACTTTCACAGCATCATCTTTCAGGATTTGAAATAGCTGAGTTGACATGGAGAATACTTCAAGGAGTGCCTGGCCTGTGGTAAAGCTCATTAGTGGTGACTACTGTTATTATTATTTGACTTGCTTTGTTCCCACATGTCACCCTTGGCACACTTGCCTTGGGTCCCTTTCTAGAGGAAGCACAGTTTCCTTGGGGCACAAGAGGAGGTGCCACATCAGAGAGGAAGGTTTGGGTTGGGCTTGTCAGTATTCATGCAGTTACAACTCCAAGCACAGCATGGGGTCATGGGGAGGCATACTGTACAAGACAGCACTTCTCTGAGGTGCAGGACAGATGTGGGGTCTCCAGGTCCTAGCCCTGGGCTTCCTGGGGGCCAAGGGCAAAGTGTCTCCATGTCAAGGAAAATACAAGTAGGGACCATCTATCTCAGGGCACACTCTTCCTTCCCATCAGGATGGCTGCACGTTTGGAAAATGGGCAGTATTTTAAGATGTAATTATCAGAACAATAGACCCTAAGCAGTTGGACAAGGTGAGAAATGTCATCACTCGCCAAGTTTCATGCTAAAACTGAAATTTAGCAAATTTCTACTTCTGCTCATGCTACGGGTTAATAAACAGCCACAGTCAGAGCTGATCACAGACTGAGGGAGAGAAAAGCCTTCCTCCAACCTGTCAACTCTGTACCTGGAGCAATTTGGAATGGCAGAGCTCCAGAAGCTGCAAGAAGCTGCCACTAACGGTGTAACTGTGGTCTTTTACACATACAGGAGACATGCTAGTTGGTGGCTTTTTTTGAAGCTACCTATATTTACAACCCACAGTGAATCCATTCTTTATTTTTAGGCACCAAACATGATCCTTTCTGCTCCCAGGATGGCATGAGATACTTCACCTGATGATTTAATAAGCCCAATCTCATAAAAATAGCACAGTTATCTATATTTACAATTCAGAAGTTTCTAGTGTCACCTTATGTTTGGAGGTGGTGTAAGCATTTACTGGATGCCCTCGAGCATAAATAAATGCCACCAATGAGGTAAAAAAAGCACAAGAATTCAAGTGAGACTACCTGAGTGTGAGGACCAACTCTAAGCTCAGGGTCTCTTTAGGGACATTTCTTGATCTCTCTGAGATGGCCTTTGGGCATCCCAGCCACCTCAGGGGTGTGTGGTCAAGAAATGAATGCTTACACATTTTCCAGTGGCTCACCTCTATTTCCCAGCCAGCCTGAGGCTAGGTAGGGTCACGTGACTAGCCAATGAAGGAGAGGCAGAAGTGACCTCTGTGCCTTCCAGCCAAGGCAGTGAAAAACCCACGTGTGATTATGTCACCTCTCTCTGGCCTGGTCCAGGGGACTGAGAAGGCCACCTTCCTCTTCAAATGATGCAGTTTACAAGATGGTGGAGTTTCTTTCAGCCTGGGTCTCTGAGTGGCTTTGTGGAGGAGAGCATTCACTCCCCTTCGCCATTCCCAATTCGTTATGGACCTTCAGTGAACAAACAGCAGCTTTTTTTTTTTCAAGTCATAAAGGAATGTTACATATAAAAAATTTGAAGTTCAGTGAATAGACAGTTCGAGTAAGAATCATCTTCATTAACCTAGTAGCATGGAGATTTTTGTGTTCTTAAGGGACTTCTGTTAAGGGGTTCCCAGGCAACCTCCTCCATTCTCAGAACAACATGGCCCACCCTCACTAACAGCCAAGGTCACTGTGAGAGAGTAAGATGTAACGGTAAAGAGTGTGGGTTCTGAAGCCGCACTGCCTTGATCTGAAACCGTGCTGTCATTCATGAGCTTTGTGATTGCTCTGTGCCTCAGTTTCCTTATTGAGACATGGAATTCATTCTTCAGAGCATTGGTACACATACCAATAGATATAAAACCTTTGAAACCATGTCTTACACATAGTAAACACTCAGCAGACAGCAGCCACGACTAGGTAAACCGTCTAGCACGTGGCAGGTATTCAGCAAATATTAGTTTCCTGGATCACCTCTTCTTTCCCTTGGATCTGTGATTCCCAACTCTGGCAGCACGTTAAATAACTTAGGGAGATTTGAAAAAGGACCAAGCCTGGACTGCACCAGGAGAGTTCCTGATTTAATTGGCCATAGACACTGATTGAGACAGACGGGCTCCCCTGCTGGACCGGGCAGTACATTAGGCCTGTCTCCCCTCCACCTCATCCCTCCTCCTGGGCCTGGAGCCGTCTCAGCACTGCCTCCGGACTGCTCGGCACTGTCCTGTGCTCTGGGGCAATCCCACCCTCCAGGGGCAGGGATTTCTGAGTTTGAGCTGATGCTCAAACACAGCATCAGCTCACACTGGCTGCCTGCCTGATTCTGGTCTTGTGGTCCAGAAACTAGCTGCTCTTTCTTTCTGAGGTTGAGTTCCTATGAGGCATTCCTGCCTCAGCAGATCCCAGAGCTGGGAGTGCTGCCTCCTGGGATGCGCCTGAGTTCAGATGCAACAATACACCTGGAAGAGAATGGAGGTTTTCCAGAACAGGATGAGGAGAAATCTGAGTCTCAGGAAGAGGGCAGGGAGGGGAGACAGAAGGAACATGGGTCAGCGGAGCAGGCCGGATGCTGGTGCAGTGGGGTTCTAAGCATGAGTGCATGGTGGAGGCTGGGACAGGGAGAAGATGCTGCTTGTGTGTGTGTGTGTGTGTATGTGTGTGTGTGTGTGTGTGTGTGTGTGTGTGTATTGAGGGGGTGGCTCAGCAGGAGACAAGTGGGCTTGGAGGAGTAGCAGGAATAGAGGCCCAGGTACTAACTTCTCAACTGGGTCCCTTGTGCCAAGCCCTCACCCTGGCAAGCTGCAAGCCCTGGACCCTGCTGAGTCTTGGGTCCATTTCCATCCTGTCAGTCAGCCCTGCCCCAAACCTGGGGTTCACCTCAGGAGCCCTCCCTGGTGTCTGGCCCCTGCTCTCTGAGATACACTTCCCAGAGACAGCTGTCTGCCAAGGACCTCTACATGCCACTGAGACGAGGTGACACTGGACCAGAAACCTGAGGATGGAGCTGGTAAGCTATGTGGACATGTGGGGAAAGGGCCTTCAAGCAAAGCCAACAGCAAATGCGCAGCCTTAGGGCGAGCACACACTTGGAGTGCTCTAGGAATCTATGGGGTAGAATAGTCTGGGGAACGGGGTAACTTAGGGAGTGGGAGAGGTGGCCGAGGAGACACCACACAGGGCCGGACAGGCCAGGTAAGGAGTCTGGCTTTTACTCTGAGTGAAATGAGCAAGATACTATTCTCGAAAACTCACAAAACTTGTAACCTGAAACAGCTACGGTGACAAGGAAAAAGCAAAGATAATTTGAAGTTGAAGAACTAGGATGTGGTCCTGGTTTGAGCCCCCTCCTTGTGACAAAGCACGGTGCCAAGTTCTACTTCCCCTACCGTGCAGCCAGGCCCTTCTCCCCAGAGGCAGTCCTGCCCCAGGAAGAACGCCCTCCTTTTCCCTGCCTCTGTCTACCTTGCCCCTTGTGCAGGCAGCCTGCCTTGCCTATGCCACATGTAGGAAAGGTTCATGTCCCCCTCCTCCTCAGTCCAGGGGAAGAGACAGGAGAGAGTGTGGATGCCAGTTCTGGCTGGGAAAGCCTCTTAACATGGGTGCTTTGTGTGTGGCAGGGGTGGGGAGGGGAACTGAGAAGGAGAAGCTGCTGCTACCTTTAGATGGAGGGTCAGAGAGGGACTGGCCTGAAGATCAGATGATCGGCCCATCTTCCCCACCTTCCCTCCATCCCTCATCTCTTGCTCTTTCCACCACAGGCTCCCTGGGTTGAAGGCTTTTTTCCTGTTCTGTTGTCAAGCCCAGTGGCTCTGACTGCATTCAAAGACAGGACACTCTGATCTGATTCAAAAAACATGCACTGACCTTGTCTCCTCAAGTTGCCCACCTCCCCACACTCTGCCCCACACTCCGTGGTGACTGGAGACTTCATCTGGCCTGCAGACAGGTGACAGTTATGACCAGGATTCCAGTAGCTCGTTATATTCTAGTTATAACTACTGTCGCCCAAAGAATAATTTGTGTAGCAAACCTCTGAACAATATGTCCATATTCAGTAAAGTTAAAAGGCAGCTTTGAAAATGATATAAATAATCTTTATCTATTGATCCATCCTTCCTGGTGACTCAGTGGTAAAGAACCTGCCTGCCAATGCATGAAACATGAGCTTGATCCCTGGGTCAGGAAGATCCCCTGGGGAAGGAAATGGCAACCGATTTCAGGATTCTTGACTGGGAAATTCCATGGACAGAGGAGCTTGGCGGGCTACAGTTCACTGGGTTGCAAGGAGTCAGACGATAACAATTGATCCATCCATCCATCCACCCACCCCATCCATCTATCTATCTGGGTCCCCAATAGAAAAATGCATAAAGGAGACAAAAGGCAACTAACAAAAGAAATAGAAATGACTAAAAACCTTGAGAACCTCAATGTTTCTAGAACTCAAAGAAATGTATATTAAAACATTGAGAACAGCCTGTGAACATGGACGGTAGTTAATGTCGTGTAGGAAAAGGGAAAACAGACTCGCTCAAGCACTACTGATGGTGATGCACATTGATCTGACCTTTCTGGAGGCGAATCTGGCAATAGGTAGGAAAAATCTAAACAGCCATACCCTTATACAGCAATTTCACATCCAGGAATTTATTGTTAGGAAATAACTGGACAACTCCACAAGGACATATGTACAGGGATTTCCAGGGAGAACAACCTAAACCTCCTCAGTAGAAACCTGGTTAAATAAGTTATGCTACATGGATATCATGGAATTGTCTTTAGCTACCAAAAATGATATAAAGCCATGTTTAGTGATATAGAAAGGAGCCCACAATATAATAAGTACAAAAGCTAGACTATAAAAGTGTACAGTGTATGATACAATTTGTTGGAGAATTCTGTGTGAAATGTATAAAAAAGTCTGATAAAATCAGTAATTCTGAAATGCTCTGAAAAGTGGAATGAAATGCTTGGTCAGGAGACCTCAGTAGAAAGGTGATCACTGTTCCCTTCCATTCCCACCTGAAGCCAGTCCATCAGGGCATCTCCAGATGGAATTATGCTTCAACTGTCTCAGGTACATGAGTATGTATCCTGTCTCTAAAGCTCCCAGAAAAAGAAACTTCAAAACTTCTCACGATAATCCATTACAGAGTTTATCAAATCCATCTGAAAAAGAAATTACCCTAATGTCTAATCTGAAATACCTGTTCTGTGATTTAAAGCACTGCTTTTCTGCTTCAATTAGCAGTGAAATTAGGAACTGGTGGCTGCCGTTGGTCCTCAGTCAGCTCAGTTCAGTTGCTCAGTCGTGTCCGACTCTTTGCAACCCCATGGACTGCAGCAGGTCAGGCTTCCCTGTCTGTCACCAACTCCCAGAGTTTATTCAAACTCATGTCCATTGAGTCGCTGATGCCTCCAACCATCTCATCCTCTGTCTTCCCTTTCTCCTTCCGCCTTCAGCCTTTCCCAGCATCAGGGTCTTTTCAAATGAGTCAGTTCTTCTCATCAGGTGGCCAAAGTATTGGAGTTTCAGCTTCAGCATCAGTCCTTCCAATGAATATTCAGGACGGATTTCCTTTAGGATGGACTGGTTAGATCTCCTTGCAGTCCAAGGGATACTCAAGAGTCTTCTCCAACACCACAGATCAAAAGCATCAATTCTTCGGTGCTCAACTTTCTTTATAATTCAACTCTCACATCCATACATGACTACTGGAAAAACCATAGCCTCGAGTAGACGGATCTTTGTTGGGAAAGTAACATCTCTGCTTTTTAATATGCTGTCTAGGTTGGTCATAGCTTTTCTTCCAAGGAGAAATTTCATGGCTGCAGTCACCATCTGCAGTGATTTTGGAGCCCCCCAAAATAAAGTCTCTCAGAGTTTCCATTGTTTCCCCATCTATTTGCCGTGAAGTGATGGGACCAGGTGACATGGTCTTAGTTTTCTGAATGTTGAGTTTTAAGCAAGCTTTTTCACTCTCTTTTACTTTCATTAAGAGGCTCTTTAGTTCTTCTTCACTTTCTACCATAAGGGTGGTGTCATCTGCATATCTGAGGTTATTGATATTTCTCCTGGCAATCCTGATTCCAGCTTGTGCTTCTTCCAGCCCAGCGTTCCTCATGATGTACTCTGCATATAGGTTAAATAAGCAGAGTGACAATATACAGCCTTGAGGTACTCCTTCCCCTATTTGGAACCAGTCTGTTGTTCCATGTCCAGTCCTAATCATGAGCAATTATTTTCCAGAATATCTGAAATTGTATACATCCTGCAAGCTAAACACATGTACCTACATACACTCGCAAATGCAAGTGTGCATGCAAGCACACACACACACACACACACACACACACACTCTCAGGAGTTTATGAACTGGCATTTTCACGTAAGCAAACATTAAATTCTGAGCATTAGGGTCAGTTGAAGAAGCCATTTGGAAAGCCCCAGCCCATCCTCAGACAGCTCAGAAGCACGGATTTCAGCCCCAGGTTATCTGCCTGTGTGTTCAATAATGACACGGTCAGGAGGGTAACCTTGAGCAGGAATGAGAACTAGAGATGCTGCAGGAATCTATCTCAGTCTTGTTCTGGTTGATAAGAAAGAATACCATCCCCCCCACACACACATTGAGAAGAGGAGAGAGAAGAGCAGTTTGCTGATGCTGACAGCCCACATGAACGGTACATTGTGACAACAGATTTCTGTCTGTCTGTCCCTTAATCCCTCCTCTGTTTTGCTCTCTCCCTCCTTGTCCTACTGTTCCTTCCCTTCATCATCTCCTGCCCAATCTATTGTCTTCAACCACACCATGGCTCACATTTATTGTCCATTTACCATGCCTCAGACAGTGTTCCAAGAAATCAGCATGTACTCATTCCATTCTCACAACCACCCTAGAAAATGGATTCCACTACCCCCATTTAAAGTGATTCAATCCAAGAGCTCTGCCCGCTACTTGCTGGGCACCAGATAGTCTCTAGATGTAACCCTTAGTAGCGATGGGGGTTTCTGTGACCCCAAAGGCACTCCAGGAGGGAAGGGCAGATGTGCCAAGGAGCTACCGAGGCTCAGAGATGGAGGGAGCTGAACAGGGTAGAAGTGGCGGAGACCTCGGGCTTAGGAGCCTGGAACAAATGCTGTCATGCCTCAATCCACAACCTTTGGGCATATGTGCTTTCCAAGATGACTTCCAATCACCAGGCTCTGCCTCTGTGCCTGAGGGCACTTATTCCCCAAACCAGATAGGCCACTCTGCCCCTGGGAGCAGTCTTCAAACTCAGCTGTTGGTATATTAATACTCCAACTCCCTCAGCCCTTGAGTGGGATTGTTCTGGGTCATGAGTTTTGTCTCCAGGGGATTAAACCATGGCCATAATGATAATTATATGACAGTAATCCTTTATTAGCTGCCTTCCTTCTCCTGAATCACTTCCCACTGCTCAGTATATAAGGGCTTCCCTGGTGATGCAGGGGTAAAGAATCTGCCTGCCAATGCAGGAGACAAAGAAGACTCGGGTTCGACCCTGGGTCTGAAAGATCCCCTAGAGGAGGAAATGGCAACCACTCCAGTATTCTTGCCTGGGGAGTCCCCTCGATAGAGGAGACTGGTGGGCTCTGGTCCATGGGGTCGCAAAAGAGTTGGACATGATTGAGTGACTGAGCACACATGTACACCCAGTATACTACTTGTATTTGACTCCTTATCACCTTCTTGGGAAAATGTAATGCAGGGTTTCTGACAGGCCTGGTTTGAACGCCAGCTCTGGTCCTTTCCTTCTATATGAACTTTGTTGAGCTTTGACTCTGGAAAGGGGGCGATATGTTATATTATATATTAATACAAAGTTCTGGCACACAGGCACTGAAGAAAAGCCATTCTTATTGTTGCTGTGAAGAGGGTTCTGTTATGTGGTCACTGTTCCTATCCCTAAACAAAGAAAAAACATCTTTTCCATCCTTACTAACACTTCTGGAAATGTTAACACCAAAGGCTTGCACCTGACTGCTCTGCAGTCTTGGATAACGAAAGATAACAGCAAATCTGACCTGTTGTATACACTTGATATTAGATGTAGTTCCTGAGAGTTCAATTTCTAGTTCAAAGAAATAATTGCAAGCAATTTTCCAAGAATGAGCCTTCCACCCACTTGCTAATTTAGACATGCCAATTCCTTCCTTAGGTAGAGTGCTTTAATGCTGACAGAACATTTCCATCCACAGTGCATAGCAGCTTTGGAGTCTCGCCACTGAATCCTTGTGTCAGTCAGTACAGGACAGCTCGTGCTCCGTAATGAACCCCACGGTCTCAGTGCATTCACACAACAAATATGTATTTCCTGCTTGCTCTCCCATGCCTCAGCTGGGAATCTACCCCATGCCACCTTCTCTGCAGTGTCCACACTGACCAAACAACCGTCATTTGGAATATGGCAAGCATTGTGGCCAAGGAAAAAGCCACAAGGAGCGTTCTATTCTAGTAGGCGACAGGGAATCATCAATGTAGAGAAGTAATGACTGTGTGTGTGCTCACTTGCTTCAGTTGTGTCCAACTCTTTGCGACCCCATGGACCATAGCCCACCAGATTCCTCTGTCCGTGGGATTTTCTGAGCAAGAATAGTGGGGTGGGTTGCCATTTTCTTCTCTGGTGGATCTTTCCAACCTAGGGCTCAAACCCAAGTCTCCTGTGTCTCTTGCATAGCAGGCAGATTCTTTACCACTTGACTCATCAGGGATTTCCAATGAAAGGAATGACTACCATCACGTTACTCTACCCATTTTATTGGTGGGTTCAAGTGTTTTCTTAAAGTCCCCCAGAGAACTAGGGCAGAGCAGGGGCCAGGATTCTGGTGGTTGCTTCTCCCTGAGATGCCCAAAGAAGACAACATTGGGAGACAAGGGCCCCACTCCTCTACTATCTCTCTCCAGGCTCAGCAAACCTGAACCCCGTCTTTGTAATGCTACCCACCAGCTATCTCAAGGTCAACGACTGACTGGTGAAAGGTCAAAGAAACTGACCTTCTGAAGTCTTTCAGATTCCAGGTGATCAGGGGAATTATGTTTTTAAGCAGTAGGGAAGGAAAGATGTCCCTCCCTCTGGTTTGATATAGGGAACTGGCTCCCCTGGTGGCTCAGAGGTTAAAGCGTCTGCCTGCAATGTGGGAGACATGGGTTCGATTCCTGGGTCAGGAAGATCCCCTGGAGAAGGAAATGGCAACCCACTCCAGTATTCTTGCCTGGAGAATCCCATGGACGGAGGAGCCTGGCGGGCTACAGTCCACAGTGTCACAAAGAGTCGGACACCACTGAGTGACTTCACTTTCACTTTCTTTCACTTGTTCCCAGAACCAAGCAGCAGTCTCCAGACAGGACAATGCTAATGCCCTTTGTCCACATCACCAATATGAGGTGTTCTCTAGAATCCTGCAGCTTCTACTCAGGAGTGTCCTGGAGCCCACTCCCATCAACCTGCAAGAACCGATTGTGTGTGTTTTTCCTGGTTCCACAATCAGCACAACAGTGGCTTCAAACAGGCCACAGTAGGAATATTTATGCCACAGAAATTGGAAAGGCTGCAAGTCAGGGCTTTTTTACTCCCAGATTGCTGGTTGTTTAACAACAGCTTAGCACATCCTAGCACACTACTCAATTCTTCACTCAGGGTCGTCTTTCCCTCATGTTGTTGCATGCCTCGTGGGCATACGTAGAACCCTGAGGATCAGAAAGTTTCTCTGAGAAAAGGGGCTCTGCTTCATCCCTCTGTAAAGTTCTTTCCCCTTCCCTGGTATATACTTACATGGCCTTTGCTGGTTGCTGGGCCTGTTCTAGCCACTATATGTATAAAGTCTCTAATCCCTGTGAGGTAGGTACTATTGTTTTACAGATGAAGAAACTGAGGCACAGAGAGGGGAGGTAACTTGTCTTAGGTCATAGAGCAAGCAAGAAGGAATGCCAGGATTTCCACCCATGAAAGTCCAACTCCAGCATCCCTGCTTGTAGAAACCACATGCTACTGACCCTCAGAGCACATAACAGAAGAAGAGGAAGTTCTTAATTAAGAAATCATGTTAAACAACATTTTTTTTGAATATCCATGTGAATTACATCTAGCAACCACACAGTAAAAGTGGACTTTTTCCCACTCACTTAATATTCATTTATTGCATGCTGGCTGTATGCCAGGCTCTGTGGTTAAGTCAGGAAAAGTACACAAGGACGTGGCCAGTATGAGGTACCACTTACTGTGCTCTCATTAAATAGGCCGACCCACTCCAGTACTCTTGCCTGGAGAATCCCATGGACGGAGGAACCTGGTAGGCTGCAGTCCATGGGGTCGCTAAGAGTCAGACATGACTGAGCGACTTCACTTTCACTTTTCGCTTTCAAGCATTGGAGAAGGAAATGGCAACCCACTCCAGTGTTCTTGCCTGGAGAATCCCAGGGATGGGGGAGCCTGGTGGGCTGCTGTCTATGGGGTCACACAGAGTTGGACATGAGTGACACGACTTAGCAGCAGCAGCAGCAGCAGCAGCATTAAACAGGCACCCTGGCAGGTCCCAAGGGGTGACCAAAAGATGACATGACAACTGATGATGGTGACAGCAATGGGATTTACTGTCATTTAAATGCTTAATGGCTACATACTGTGCTGAGTACCATTACATTTCAATTTTGCTATACCTTGTGAGACAAATATTTTACACTTTGTGCCCATTTTACAGTTGAGGAAACTGACGGCCAAGGACATGTCAGAAGCCATGTGCGTGCATGTTCAGTTGCTCAGTCATGTTCCACTCTTTTGACCACATGAACTGTAGCCCACAAGGCTCTGCTGTCCATGGGATTCTGCAGGAAAGAATACTGGAGTGGGTTGCCATTTCCTTCTCCAGGGGATCTTCCCAACCCAGGGATCAAAGCCAAGTCTCCTGAGTCTCCTACATTGATAGGCAGATTCTTTATCACTGAGCCACCTGGGAAGCCTGTCAGAAGCCATACAGCCTTTCAGAGCTCATTCAGGAAACTCGGACGACACTCTGTCTATAAATGCAGGAGAGTCAGTTGGATTCTGGGGTTTCTCTCCACTACCGTCTGACCATAGCCAGGTAGTTCTGTCTCTGCTCCAACTCAGTTCCGAAAGTTTACATCTCAGCCTTCAGGAGATCTTTAGTGTTTTCTAACACTCCTTGAATATAGATATAGTGAGAGGAGGCCCAAAAACCAAAAAAAAGAAGACTTTTCCAAGCATTTTTGTAAGAAACATGAATCATTAGCATTCCGAAGAAGCCTACAGTAAGCACAGATGTGCTTGATATTCATTGAGTTCAACACACGGTGCCAATGAGACCAGAAACTCATAACGTGCTCAGTAGGGAGCTTCAAACCAAAGTAAGGGCCTCTTCTTACCGGCTTTGTAATTAGAACCTCCTATGGGAAACAGTATGAATAAAACTTTGAACTTGGAATTATCCAAGTTACCTTTGAAATGAAGTGTTACTATCAAATAGGGGTATAAAATTTTAAACGAATATGCTATAACTTATATAACTCTTTGAATGTATTTTCTTTAAAGATATTACTGTAGAAGATTACTCTCTTGTTCATCAAATAGTGTTATCACTTAAAAGTATATTGGTAACACTATTTTTTAGAAGGTTTTTTTCTGGTTTAATCTAGGAAATACACACATAATGCAACCGTGTGTGTGTGTGTGTGTGTGTGTGTAGGGAGTGTTACTATGCAGCCCAAATTTCTGGTTCAGTTCAATTACTTGCTCTACTGAGAATGTTTGGTTCCAGATGACTTTATGCTCTGTCTAAAAACAAATGTCACCTGCCACAGACATTGTAATCACTTAGGAGAGCCAAAATAATATGCCCGAAGTGCCACAGGGCAACTCACAAAGAACAGTCCTCCAAAATGACTTGAGGAATCACTTCATCAGTTTTGATTCATTCACTCCAGGTGAATGCTTTGAGAATAAATATACTCAAATGCATGGTTTTTCTTAAGTACTTTTATCCCACTACTTTCAAAAAGATTTGAAGCATCTGTTGATAGTTGAAATTGTCACATTAGTTTATCCTGGCATTTCATTGACTTCATTTCTGGGAAATACTTGCTTTGCTCAAATGAGAAGTAAAAAGAGGAAGTTTTGTATTGAAGGGTATGAAAAGGAAATAGTGGGAGAAAAAAGATCATTAAAAATCATTCATTTAAGGGACTTCCCTGGCGGTCTAGTGGTTAAGATATACACTTCCACTGTGGGATGTGGGTTTGATCCCCTGGTCACGGAATTAAGATCCCTCACGTCATGCAGCACAACCAAAAAATAGAAATTAAATAAAATAATAATTAATTTAAATATGAATTGAATATACTAAACTAGTATATAAAAAGACACGACAAATGGAGTAAGGGGAAATTACTTTAAATACTTACCTTACATTAAAGAGCAAAACAAAACAGAGACAAAGGAAGGAGTGAAATATGAGTAGGCTGTAATTACAATGACAGCATATAATTACAATATGCTAGACAGCATATTAAAAAGCAGAGACATTACTTTGCAACAAAGGTCTGTTTCCTCAAGGCTATGGTTTTTCCAGTAGTCATGAATGGATGTGAGAGTTGAACTGTAAAGGAAGCTCTGCACCGAAGAATTGATGCTTATGAACTGTGATATTGAAGAAGAGTCTTGAGAGTCCCTTGGACTGCAAGGAGACCCAACCAATCCATCCTAAAGGAGATCAGTCCTGGGTGTTCATTGGAAGGACTGATGTTGAAGCTGAAGCTCCAATACTTTGGCCACCTGATGCAAAGAGCTGACTGATTTGAAAAGACCCTGATGCTGGGAAAGATTGAGGGCAGGAGGAGAAGGGGACAACAGAGGATGAGATGATTAGATGGCATCACCGACTCAATGGACACGGGTTTGGGTAGACTCCGGAAGTTGGTGATGGACAGGGAGGCCTGGCGTGCTGTGGTTCATGGGGTCACAAAGAGTTGGACACGACTGAGCAACTGAACTGAGCTGAACAATGACAAGTATTGGAGAAATGGGAACATTGCTGATGAGATGTAAAACAGCACAACCGCTTTGGGAAATGGTTGTTTCTTTAAAAGTTAAGCATAAATTTACCAACTGACCCAGTCACTCCACTCATAGATATCCACTCAAGACAAATAAAAATGTAGGTGCAAAGACTTGTATATGAATGTTTATAGAGGATTTTTCATAACAGTCGAAAAGTAGAAACAACCCAAATGTCCATCAAAAGATGCATGGATAAATAAAATGTGGTATGCCCATCAATGGACTTACTATTCAACCTTAATAGGGAGCAAAATACTGATACATGCTACAACATGGCCAAACTGAGAACAGACCAAGTAAAAGGAGCCAGTCATGAAACATCACACAATGCATAATTCCATTTACATGAGATGTTGACTATAAGGCAATTCATAGAGGCAAAATGTAGACTGTGCTTGCCCAGGACTAGGGGGCAGGAATGAGCAGTAACTGCAAATGAGCATGAAGTTTCCATTGGGTGATAGAAATGTTCCAAATTTAGATTTCAGTGAGGTTTGAACAACTCTGTAAAACTGCTAAAAGTCACTTAAGTAATAAATGTGTGATATATAAATTATACCTCAATTACACTATTGAGAATAAACATTATAATTAATTACTTTACCTTCTATTTCTGGGTCCCAAGCTTAAATGCAATATAAAAATTAACAAAGGGATGATAAATATGATTACATAAAAATGTAGATATTTTACACATCAAAATAAAAATAGAATGCAAATAATTAGCTGGTAATAGCATTTATCATACACAAGACAAAAATTTATTTAATTAGTGTATAAAGATTTCGTGGACTTCCCTGGTGGCCCAGTGCTTAAGACTCTGTGTTCCCACCGCAGGGGTCAGGGTTCAATCTCTGGTCAGAGAACTAGCGCCTACATGCCCCAACTAAGAGTTTGCAAGGTGCAACTAAAGATCGTTCATGTGGCAATGAAGACCCAGTGCAAATAAATAAATATATAAATAAATATTTTTTAAACAATTTCATGCAAACCTCTGATAACAAATGGTGAGATCCCAAAATGTAAGTGGGTGAAGGGTACAAACAGACTAGTTCATCCTTCCCTTTGGAAAATAACGAGCAAACTTACCAAAAAATTGTATTCAATCCTAGGACTAGCCAGAAATGTAAATTTTAAAAACTACGATTTTCACTAATTCAAATAGAATTTTTTAGAAATGTAATATCCCATTTTTGCCAGAATTACATAATACTGGTCTATGTACCAAGAGAGAAATCCTCTTGTGTCCTGTTGGATTGGATATAAATAAGGACACTCCTTTAGGAAAACAATTCTGCCACTTGTCTCAGAAGACTGAAAAATATCTATAACCTTTGATTAAATAATTCTACTATAATTATATGATGCTAGCTTAAGAAAATAATTTAAGATACAGATAAAAAAGTTTATGTACAAATATGTTCAGCTAAACAGTATTTATAATAATAGATAACAATAAAAAACAGCCCAACTGTTCAATAGTAGGAGAATGTATAAGTAAACTATTCTGGGACTTCCCTTGTGGTCCACTGGTTAATTATCTGCCTGCCAATGCAGCGGACATGGTTTCGATCCCTGGTCCTGCAGGATTTCACATGCCACAGGGCAACTAAGCCCCTGGTGCCTCAACTACCGAAGCCTGTGCTCCCTGGAGTCTGTGTCTGCATCAAGAGAAGCCACTGCTATGAGAGGGCCACGCACCACAACTAGAGAGTAGCCCCCACTTGCCACAACTAGAGAAAAGCCCAGGCAGCAACAAAGACCCCCGGTAGCCACAAAGACCCCGTGCAGCCAAAAATAAATTAATTAATTAACAATTAATTAAAAAAAACAAAGCTATTCTGCATTCATACAATGAAATGCTATGTACCATTAAACTATTTATGGAAAACTAATAATATCATAGGAAGTATTTGAGTCATCATGTTCAGGGGAAGAAAAGCCTAACAGTATACAAATTAAGTGAAACAAAATCACACCAGGATACAGTATCATTTCAATTAATAAAAAATGTATGAAAAGACTGGAAGGAAATATACTAAAGTGCTAACTGTCACCACCTCTGCTGCTGCTGCTGCTGCTGCTAAGTCGCTTCAGTCCTGTCCGACTCTGTGCGACCCCAGAGACGGCAGCCCACCAGGCTCTGCCGTCCCTGGGATTCTGCAAGCAAGAACACTGGAGTGGGTTGCCATTGCCTTCTCCAATGCATGAAAGTGAAAAGTGAAAGTGAAGTGGCTCAGTCGTGTCCGACTCCTAGCGACCCCATGGACTGCAGCCCACCAGGCTCCTCTGTCCATGGGATTTGCCAGGCAAGAGTACTGGAGTGGGGTGCCACTGCCTTCTCTAGGTGAGTGAAATTTCCAAATTTGCATTGTAATAATACTTTCAAGGCTAGAAAACATAACTTACTGCTGTTCCTACAAAGGGAATCTTCAAAGGTAGTTATCCCAGGATACCTCACTGCCTATAGTTTGAAAGTCATCATAGCCTTATCTATCAAAAATTGGTACTGGATTGACTGACCCAATGCTTTGATGTGATACATTAAAATTGAATTCAATGGACAGAATACTGCACTGTCTATTATTCACATACATTTTAAACCAACTTACTGATAGGTTGGCAGCCATAAGTCATTTTGCAAGAAAAAAGTTAGAAAGTCATTTGCCCACTGGGGCTGTCCACTATTACTCATGACCTATTTGCTGCATTCGATGATGACCCAGCAGAGCAATCTCTATCTAGCATATATCAAAAGCAATCATGTAATTAAGTCAATTCAGGACCCAACTCAGTCAGTTCAATGAGACAAATAAGGATTTTTCTTTTAAATATTACTTGCGATCACATGACGCAAAACTCATTGACTGAAGATCTCAGTTACCAACTGATTTGCAAAGTACTCTGAGCACTCCAAACTTGCAGCCATTTTGTTTAAAGTACAGCCTGTTTTCAGCAACACTATCTCACCAGAGCCAATAAACATTTTTTTTTCATCTACTCTAACTATCAAGGTATAAATGTTTCCATGCTGACTGGAAACCACCCTGGGTGCAGCCTAAATGAACTGCAGGCACTGAAAGGAGACGGCCTCCAGCCTTACTTCAGAGCAGACATTCTGAGGAAAATGGGGCTTTCAGATCTGACTTCTAAAGGGAAAGCAAAAAGAGGAGCTTCTGACAAAAGCTACCCTGCTGGCATCAGCCACAAGTCCCACACCTACTTCCCATTACGCATTTACAAGTGGCTATTACAACCCTCAATGCTGACAACAGTTTCCTTAGAACTGGAGACCCTTGTGTTGTGATTATTGTTTTTGTTCCTTTCTACCTTCTCTGACTATAGACATTAAGCTAGAAGTATCTGCTCTATTGGGCTTCCCCAGTGGCTCAGAGGGTAAAGCGTCTGCCTGCAATACAGGAGACCTGGGTTCGATCCCCGAGTCAGGAAGATCCCCTGGAGAAGGAAATGGCAACCCACTCCGGTACTCTTGCCTGGAAAATCCCATGGACAGAGAAGCCTGGTAGACTACAGTCCATGGGATCCCAAGAAAATAGGGGACAGCCCCAGTCCAAGGTGGACGTAAAGCACTCACCACGGTCAGGTGAGGGATCAGGGGTCTGCTCTCAGCGATTCCATTTACCATAGGAGCTTGGGCAAGTCACTCCTCTGGGTTGCTGTGCAGGGCACGAAAAACGGCAGTTTTGATGAGTTCCTGATTCAGTACTACTATAAGCCAGGTCGCCTGAAATGCAAAGGAAAATAAAGAAATCATTGGTAGAAATGCATAACTAAGAAAGTAAGGGAAATCCTCTGAGGACCCCTCCCTCAAATGAAGTGAGAGAAGGAACTCAGAATTTTTAAAGAGCCAAAGTTGCCTGGGGTTGTTTCCTGATATTCACTCATCAGAAAGATGAATGTGGCCTTGGGCCCTTGAAAACTATCAAGTCAAAGGCAGATGCTCCCTTTGGCCGCCCCACTTCTATGAATTAAGTTAGATCTCCAAAGGGCTACCAACACTTTCAGGAAAAGGGTGAATGACAACAATAAAAACAAGAATAAAACTGCTGCATGAAGGCAGAACTATGGCTATGGGTCAAAGGGGAAGTGGTTTCTCCTGAGAACTTGTCACTTAAAGCTAACCTGTACTCCCTCAGTCACTCATTAAATATTTCTTGAACACTAAGAGCTAGTGTTCTAGCTCAAGCTGTGAGCTAGATATTGCAGACACAGCAATGAATAAAACAGATAAGCCCTGCCTTGAAGGAGATAATATTGCAATAGTGGGAGACAGACAATAAACAAACATGCTGATCAGACAATGACAAATGCTAGAAGAAAAACAAATAAGGAAGGGGAAGGAGGATAATGAGTAACTAAATAGGGGAGAAATTTTGTCTAGTTGGGTGAAGAAAGTACCCTGAGAAATATAACACCTAAGTAATACCTGAAAGGAGTGAGGGAGTGATCCATGCAGACATTAAAGCAAAGTGCTCTCTAAGCAAAAGGAACTGAAAATGTAAAAGTCCCTAAGCCAGGCCTGAGGAAGACAGGTGGGGATCTGGGGCAGAGTAAGCGAAAGAAGAGTGTAGAAGATGGCAGGGGGAGGGGGACAGACAGTGGGGGGCCAGTTGACAGAGAAGCTTGAGGGCAAACTGGTGACTTGGAAATTATTCAAAAAAGCTGGAAAGACACTGAGGGGTAAGTTAACATGTAGAAGGCTCACTAGGGTGCTGTGTGGAGAACATACCATAGAAAAGCAAGTCTAGAAGCTGGAGCATCAGTTAACACAACAGGTCTGATTCATGTGAATGTATGACAAAAACTACCACAATACTGTAAAGTAATTAGCCTCTAATTAAAATAAATACATTTTTTAAAAAACACAAAAAGTCAAGCAAGAGGTAATGATGACCTAGGCAACTTGGAGCCATGGTCTGAATGTTTGTGCTCCTCTAAAATTCACATGTTGAAATCCTGCCCCCCAAATCTGATGATATTATAAGATGAGACCTTTGGGAGGTACTTAGGTCATGAGGGCAGAGTCTTCATGAATGGAATTATGTTCTTATCAAAGAGACCTTACAGAGCTCCCCCAGCCCCTTCTACCAAGTGAAGACCCAGGCAGGGGATGCCATCTACGGACCCAGAAGAGGGCTGGTTCACCAGAAAACGATCAGGCTGGTGCCTTGATCTTGGTCTTCAGCCTCCAGAACTGGTAGAACAAATCTCTGTTGTTCATAAGCCACTCAGTCTGTGGAATTTTGTTGTAGCTGCCTGAGCAGAATAGAACACTTGGTGTAATGAAGATGGCAAAAATGGCCACACTCTGGAAAGGAAAGGACTTCCAGGTTGATTGGAAGTGGGTCAGGAGAGAAAGACAGGCTCAACATGACTTCTAGATTTGTGGCCTGGTTAACAATAAACAAACAACAAGCCTTAGCACTCAGATGGTTACTTTAAATATTAATATTATTTCCCAGAATTCTGGAGAAATGGCTGATTCCAAGGCTGTGACATAAAATGTATAAAAAAGAATCTAGCACTTCTTGTCACACTAGAAAATTAAGAAGCTTTTGGAAAATATTACAGATAGGTAAAAGGATGCAAAAGTGAAAGTGAAGTCGCTCAGTCGTGTCTGACTCTTTGCGACCCCGTGGACTGTAGCCTACCAGGCTCCTCTGTCCATGGGATTTTCCAGACAATGGTACTGGAGTGGATTGCCATTTCCTTCTCCAGGGGATATTCCTCACCCAGGGATCGAACCCAAGTCTCCCGCATTCTAGACAGACGCTTTACCGTCTGAGCCACCAGGGAGTCAAAGGATGCAAAAACCAAATTAAATAGGCTCCCTATGGCCAAAGGTGGAGCAATTGGGCATCAACAGATTTTAATAGCTGCAATGGATTGAAAGATCAAATACATTTTAAATGTGATAATAAATTTCAAAATTCACTGGTCATATCTAGAGGACACAGGGTATCAATGTGTCCCCTGGAAAACTAGTAATTAAAAGGACCAAATCAAACAAACTGAATCTACTTACAAAACTGTATCTTGGGATGCCAAATAGTTGATGAGAAGAAGGCTTTCTTTATAGAAGTATCCTAACTAATAAATGAAGTGGGAGCAATAGAATTTTAATACTGTAACACCATAATTAAATAATGAATCTAGGTAATATCATTAATGGCTGTTATTAACATCATTTAAAAAAACAAGTAACTGGATATTATTAATATATGGTCTCTGATGGATGGAAGTACAATACACTGCCTGATGCATTCTTGTCAAAAAATTGAAGCTAAATGTGAACAGCTCTCTAGATCTTACCACCAATTTACAGGAAGTAGAGGGTTCTGTGAATCATGCTGATTGACACGTTGGAATGCAAGCAGGAAAAACCAGACTGTGAAAACTATACAGAATAAATGACCTGATTTCTTCAACAAAGACACTGTAAGAACAAGACGAGAGACAGAGAGGAATTCCATATAGCAAGAAAAACTTCTGAGTTATATCAAGCAATTGTAATCTATGAATCGTAATCGAATATGGATTTGAAATAAATAAATGCAATTATAATTTCTGGCATACTCAGGGAAAATAATGTTTTAATCTGCCAATACCAAGAGTAAGCAAGACTGTGGTATAATGAAAACCCTTCTACACTGCTTGTGGGAGTACAAACTGACACAGCTACTTACTAGTCATCAGCTAGGGCACTCGAGGCTGTACACGCCCTACAGATGAGCCACCTACTCCAAGATCTAGACCCTGGAGAAACTCTTGCCTGTGGTCACCAAGAGACAGTATGGGAATGGACACAGTAGTAAAGTTTGAATAGCAAGAGCCCCCTATCCAAATGTCCAGTCACAACAGCAAAACTGAAGTATGGTATATTCATAAAAAGAGATACCAGAGATCAGTGAAAAATGAGTCAACAGTTACCTGTATCAACATGGATAAATCTCACATCACATTGCATATTTTAGAATACTACATACAGAATAACACCATCTATATGAAGTTCAAAAGCTTATAAATGGAAACACTGTATTAAGATTTTAAGTGTATCTGATGGGCTTAAAAGGCCTGACGCAGGCTGGACAGGTCTGTAAATAAAAGTTTATAGGCAATAAAACCACACGAATGACAAAAGTGAAATGCAGCCAAGGGTCTACCACAAGGACAGAGAGTGTGAGGTTCTGGATCAGGGAAGTGATACACAGCACCTTCAGGTACCACTTCTCAAACCGATTGTGGACATATGTGCATTTGCTGTATTATTTTTTATACCATATACATATATATTTAATTATCTTACATGTAGACAACATTTCAAATTTTTATAGAGAGGGTGAACCAAATGACTAAAACGCTTCCTAACACTTAAAATTCAACTCATGTGATGTCTCTTTTCCCTCATCTTCCTCTTGGGAAAAATAATAGCAACTATCTCAAAGGATGTGGTGAATATTAAATGAGTTAATGCATACAAAGTGTTTGGAATAAAAGCGTGGGGAAAAAAAGAAAAAGATTTAGGGCTAGTGAAAGAAAGAAAAGTGAAAGTGAAAGTCGCTCAGTCGTGTCTGACTCTTTGCGACCCCATGACCATACAGTCCATGGAATTCTCCAGGCCAGAATACTGGAGTGGGTAGCCTTTCCCTTCTCCAGGGGATCTTCCAAACCCAGGGATTGAACCCGACTAGTAATGAATATATAAATGCTCCATTATTTATGAAGAAAGGGTGACTCTAAAATTCATAAATCTGAATAAAGTGTGCATGAACCTTCTGGATGTGTTTGAAGAGATGATTTGTGTGCACCAGTGCCATACAACTTTAATATACAAATAGTATCAATTATGTCCAATTAAATCCTATCATCTCTTAATTTTAACCCCTAAATAAATAAATAAATAAAGTGCTTGGATGAGAGCCAGACATATATGAAGACACATTTAGTGCTCAATAAATATAACCCTAACTATTACCACTAACCTCCTGTTCAACACCAGAGATGCCAGGAGAGTGCATCTTTAATCTTAAGATGAAGGAGAGGAATTTTTAAAATCCCAAACAAAGGAAGATGTGGTGGAAGAATATTTTGTATCGCTGCTTGCAGCAGCCAAGCAAGGGCCAGCCATGGAAGCCCTCCTCGTCCTTTCTCCGCCCCTGGCTGGCCTGACAGAAACCAAGGGCTGGGTCCAAAGGCTTACTCCCTGAAGAGTCATGAAGGGCCATGCTGAGAACACAATTGGCCAAGTATTCTCAAGATACCTGGAGACAGCCCTGTCCTCCTGCTTAAAGGTGATGTCCGCATTCAAAACCGTCTGTTCAACCTGCCCCAGAGCCAGTCAGACAGACACACTCACCACTGTGACTGGGCATTCCCCATTACTCCTGACCTGTACTTCACTCAGTCTTGTCTGTACCCACCATGAACTCTTGACTCCATGATTCCAGCTTGCCCCAGGCGTTCTGGACTTGGTCCTGTTCTTAGCCTCCCTATCATTCATGATACAGTTTTTCCAATCAAACTACAGCTTGTCTGCTCTGTGGTGCTTCCCCTTCTGGAATGCACTGAATAGAAGAATATTCTCTTGTGCCAGGCCCACCACTAGTGGCTTTGGTAAAATGCTTTTGGTCGCAAGTAACAGAAATCCCAAGTTGATGTAAACAATAAAAAGATGGTATTGGCTCAGTGATTAAAAACTAGTCCTACAGTGAGTTTTGGTGGCCAAATGATGGCACCAGATTCACAGTTTCTTCTCATCTTGTCTCCTGTGGTACCTCATTAAAGCTGACTCCCTGCATGTTTGCAAACTGGCTGGAAGCAGCTAAGGTTGCAAACTGGCTGTGTGTTCCCTTGTCTATGTCCAGCAGTAACAGAAAAAATCTCTCCCAGTAGCTCTCTTAAAAATAAAGTGTCTTCTTTTCTAAAAGTCTCTAGGAAAAAAAAAAAAATTGGCTCATTGGCCTAAATTGGATGGTGTGTCCTGAACTAGGCACTGTGACCAAGAGTGGATCTTCTGGCTGGCGATTAGCTGACAGAGCCTGAGGAGATGTGTCTGGGGGTGGAGGCTCCTCTCCTAGAGAACAGGGGCTGCTGGGAGAGGCATGATGCCTGGGCCCTGCTTCACCCTCACCCCGCATCCGCCTCTGCTCTGCTCTGTGCCCTCAAGGGCACACTCTTCACAATGCACACCACCCCAGCTGTCCTGTTTCCTGGCTTCTAGTTGGATTTGACCCCAGGAACACCAGCGAAAGATCCAAAGGTAGGCAGAGAACACGGCGGGGTGACCGTCCCCCCAGCTCACTCTGCTGTGCTGTGTTCCTCTGGAGGGACATCCCCTGGAGGGCGCCCCACCCTTCCAGGTCTGGCCGTTCCCTTCCTAACCCCCAGGCCCAGGGGTGGTAACAGCTGCCACTGTTACCTGCCTCCTAGTGCTCCCCTGCCCCCTGCCCACCCCGTCTGTGTAACCAGCCCCTTCACTAAACCCTGGAGTGCTGCCATGTGTTTCCTTCCCAGGCCTTGGCTTCCACAGCATCTGAGTGAAGCCTGGGAAAACACTCCCAAGAGGAAGGGAGGACAGATGCCAGGCAGCCCCGAACCGCAAATACCCACAACTCTTGTTCCCCCTTCCCCCACCCCACTAAGGGAAAGAAGAAACTGTCCCTTCATGATTTTCAATGGACAAGTCACTATTCTAGCTTGTTATTCTGCTATGGATTACATATTATATGAACCTCATTTACATACACACATACACACACAATGGCAGCTTTCTCTCTTTCTAGAGAAATGCTCTCATCACTCCCTGAATGCTAAGGACTTCGGGTTGCTTCATGAGCTCTGACATAAAAGTGCTTCAACCGTCAGACCTGCTGTTCCTGCCAACAAATGCTGCCAGATGGCTCAGAGCATATTTCAGTGATCAATAGGAGGATGGAAGCCAGAAAAACAGGAGAGGAAGGGAAGGGAACCTCAGAATACAGAAAGACCTAAACGAGTTATTCCTGGTGAGGACAGTGAGGGTGAGCCAGTTTCAGTTCAGTTCAGTCACTCAGTCATGTCCGATTCTTTGTAACCCTATGGACTACAGCATGCCAGGCCTCCCTGTCCATCACAACTCCCAGAGTGTACTCAAACTCATGTGCATTGAGTCGATGATGCCATCCAACCATCTCACCCTCTGTCGTCCCCTTTTCCACCCACGTTCAATCTTCGCCAGCATCAGAGTCTTTTCAAATGAGTCACTTCTTCACATCAGGTGGCCAAAATATTGGAGTTTCAGCTTCAGCGTCAGTCCTTCGAATGAATATTCAGGACTGATCTCCTTTAGGATGGACTGGTTGGATCTCCTTGCAGTCCAAGGGACTCTCAAGAGTCTTCTCCAACACCACAGTTCAAAAGCATCGATTCCTCAGCACTCAGCTTTCTTTATAGTCCAATTCTCACATCCATACATGACAACTGGAAAAACCATACCTTTGATTAGATGGACCATTGTTGGCAAAGTAATGTCTCTGCTTTTGGGGAGGGGAAGCTTATGTAGGAAAGAGGGCACAAGTTGTGGGTATCTGGGGCCTGTTACACAGGAGGATTCCTACTGAATAGAAAAGGTGTCCAGATACAAGAGCAAAAGATGGGCTCAGGGCTGTGGAGAAATCTCATTCCCCAAAATCACCCACCTCTACCCCTTCAGGAAAAGTGAGCCCTTAGAATTGGTCTAACTAGTTGTCAACTGGAGAAGGCAATGACACCCCACTCCAGTGCTCTTGCCTGGAAACTCCCATGGACAGAGGAGCCTGGTGGGCTGCAGTCCATGGGGTGGCTAGGAGTCGGACACAACTGAGCGACTTCCCTTTCACTTTTCACTTTCATGCATTGGAGAAGGAAATGGCAACCCACTCCAGTGTTCTTGCCTGGAGAATCCCAGGGATGGGGGAGCCTGGTGGGCTGCCGTCTCTGGGGTCGCACAGAGTCGGACACGACTGAAGCGACTTAGCAGCAGCAGCAGCAGTTGTCAACTGAGATGAATTGAAAAGGAAACACTCTGGGCTTTGTCATGGTGAATGTGTGTCTACATGCACATATGCGTGTGTGTCTGTGTGTGTGTGTGAAAAAGAGAAAGAAACAGACAGAGAGACAGATCCCCCACCACCCATCAAGTTCTCCTCTCCCCTCTCTCTCCTCTGTTGCAGCTTGAGTGTGCTTTCCTGGGGGAGCCCACCTGCATCCACCGGCCCCCATCCTGATAGCTCATGAAGGACACCACCCACACCTAGCATCCCGCCTCACAACAGCTGTTCTGACCACGTAAGAAGCATGGGAGTCACCCACCGGTCATTCTCCACAGGAACAAAGAGCCAAGGATGCAGAGATAATTGTATCAAAGGGGTTCAACTTCCTGGATGACCTCACTCCACAGATCTGCAGAGAATAGATAAGCATCTCAGGGCCCTGGCAGTGGTCCCTCCAGGGAAGGAAAGGGCTAGGAAGCTGAGTTTCTGCAGTTTGTCCTTCCTTCCTTGACCCAGGGACAGGCCACCTGTGGCCTCCAAAGTCAGGATGCCCCATGTCAGCTCCTGCCAACTCCACAAGAAAGGTGACTAGGGCCATGCTACCACCAGGGTAAGGCCTCCACTGAACCCACATGGGCCCTCTGGGGAGCCTTTCTTTCTGTGTCCCCCCAACAGAGATTTCTCATATTTTCATTCAAATGAATTTGTATTTCATTTTTGAACTTTTTCTTTCTTTCATGTTCTCAGAATACAGAGCATAAAAAAAAGAATAGGTTAAAAAAAAAGGTATACCTCAGAATATAATTTGTGAGCCTAATAGTTATAATTAGCAACAGAAGAAATGAAATGATGTTTCCAAGCACTTATTTATTCATTATCCCAATTTTTTTTTTTTTTGAGTCCTTTCTGCACCAGATACAAATTCAAGCCTGGGAGACAGAAGGCTAACACGTGTCCCCTGTTCTGGAAGAACTCACAGCCCACAGATTTGTTAGAAGTCATAGACACTTAAACAAAGGGCTATTTAAGTGCTCAGAAGTCATTTTATCCCTAGGAATTCTACTAACATTATAGTGAATTATAAATCAGCCAGAGGAAGAATTTGTTATCAAAGCTTTGTTTTATAGTGCTCAGTGCTGGCCCAGGATTTGTTAATTAATCCAATACTCCTGCCTACAATCAACCGCCTTGTAGTTTCTGGAAGGATGCAAAGATTCTAAATCCGTGCTAACAGGGTAGCCGCTCACCACCTGTGGCTACTGAGCGCTTGAAATGTGACGAATGTGGCTGAGGAAGAGAAATTTAAATTTTATCTAATTTTAATTAATTTAAATAGTCACCTGTGGCTGGTGATTTCCAATCTGCATATCACAGTTCCAGAATTCTAGTCCTATTTAGTCCCATCACTTCATGGGAAATAGATGGGGAAACAGTGGAAACAGTGTCAGACTTTATTTTTGGGGGCTCCAAAATCACTGCAGATGGTGACTGCAGCCATGAAATTAAAAGATGCTTACTCCTTGGAAGAAAAGTTATGACCAACCTAGATAGCATATCGAAAAGCAGAGGCATTACTTTGCCAACAAAGGTCCGTCTAGTCAAGGCTATGGTTTTTCCAGTGGTCATGTATGGATGTGAGAGTTGGACTGTGAAGAAAGCTGAGTGCTGAAGGATTGATGCTTTTTGAACTGTGGTGTTGGAGGAGACTCTTGAGAGTCCCTTGGACTGCAAGGAGATCCAACCAGTTCATCCTAAAGGAAATCAGTCCTGAATATTCATTGCAATTGCTAATGCTGAAGCTGAAACTCCAATAATTTGGCCACCTTATGTGAAGAAGTGACTCATTTGAAAATACCCTGATGCTGGGAAAGATTTAAGGCAGGAGCAGAAGAGGACGAAAGAGGATGAGATGGTTGGATGGCATCACTGACTCAATGGGCATGAGTTTGGGTAAACTCCGGGAGTTGGTGATGGACAGGGAGGCCTGGCCTGTTGCAGTCCATGGGGTCGCAGAGAGTCGGACATGACTGAGCGACTGAACTGAACTGAGATATATACTTTGACAATTTTCAACCTATCTGAAGATTCTCCTTAGGTATTCCTTGACCAGCCTTGCCGTTGGGGGCTTTTCACAAAGGGATGCTATGATGATAGCACTCATAGCCAGCGAGGTAACATATCCCAGTCACCCAAACAGTCCAAGTTTATGCTTGGTGTCCCATGTAGTTTTTGGCATTTGTCCTAGATGCTTTATTTTTCTGTAAACTACTGTTGGTGATGACTGTGTTAAAATGTGTTGGGGAGGGTGCTTCCCTGGTGTCACTAGTGGTGACGATCCTCCTGCCAATTTCAGGAGATGCAAGAGACAAGTGAGTTCGATCTCTGGGTCAAGAAGGTCCCCTGGCGGAGGAAATGGCAACCCACTCCAGTATTCTTGCCTGGGATATACCCTGGCAGCTACAGTCCATAGGATTGCAAAGAGTCATAGACATGACTGAGTGACTGAGCACACAGGCACATGTTGGGGAGGGAGAGTTTGGTGGGTGTCCACTTTGTCTTTCCAACTTCCTGCAAGTATGTAAGGTCCACAGGCAGTAAATAGGGTTCTCACTCTAATACATGCTGAAATCTGAAAGATGATCAGCCATAAACTGTCTCTTTTCCTGAACTTTTCTAGATGAAAACAAGAACATGTGATAACTAACATCTCCTTTTCAAGGACAGCACACAGGGCACTTAATGTTGATAAAATGAAGTATGTATATAATGTTTCCTGGTCTTGGAAAGCTGGGGGTGAACTATTGGGCACCACGGCTCCTGCCAGCCATCTGGTGCACCCACCAGGTGTGTGCTGGCCAGTGCAGGGGCCTGAAAGATGCACAAAACCACCAGGCATTCAGTCAGTCAAGTCTTTGGAAAGTAAGAGAAATTAAATATTTTAGGCTCTTGTGTAAAACATATAGGAATTAGAGACTGAGCTGTTGCTGCTGCTGCTAAGTCGCTTCAGTCGTGTCCGACTCTGTGTGACCCCAGAGACGGCAGCCCACCAGGCTCCCCCGTCCCTGGGATTCTCCAGGCAAGAACACTGGAGTGGGTTGCCATTTCCTTCTCCAATGCATGAAAGTGAAAAGTGAAAGTGAAGACGCTCAGTCGTATCTGACTCCCAGCGACCCCATGGACTGCAGCCCACCAGGCTCCTCCATCCATGGGATTTTCCAGGCAAGAGTACTGGAGTGGGTTGCCACTGCCTTCTCCTACAATGAAGAGTACAATGAGTAATCTGAATATTCTTGCTGTAGAGGGATTTTCCTTTAAATATGGATAAAATTATAACTATTTATTCTACTATTTGGTAACACTTCTCAAAATTTGGCAATCAATGTTTTCAGCAGCAAGTCAACAAAAAAATCTGCATGTTAAATTTAAAGTTAAATTTAAGTACTGAAATTTCATGTATCAAGAGAACTGATGAAAATGCAACTTGTACAATATCTTTGATAAAATTAACCACCCACCACCAGATCCTGGTAACATCATGGACCACACAAAAACCAAACACGTATCTACTAAAGAAGTTCCAGCTTCTACTTCAAAAGTTAGAACTACTTTAGGAAGGCTGTGCTCTCAAACAATAATTTCACAAGAGCAGCTGCAGAAGGTGTGTTTACCAGTGAAGCATGACTTTTCACTTAGATCAAGCTACTCTTCTCAATTAACTTTGCCCATTTGTAAAATTTTATTTTATTTTATTTTTTTAATTTTATTTTATTTTTAAACTTTACATAATTGTATTAGTTTTGCCAAATATCAAAAGGAATCTGCCACAGGTATACATGTTTCAAGTCTGTACAAGCAAAAAGTGAACTGATAGCTGCATGTGTGTTGGTGATATTAGTAAAAGAACTGCCAAACAGTTGCACAAAACCCTTTTTATATTAGTCTTCAGACACTCCAAATAGAAAATCAGTGAATTCCAACTATGGTGTGATTTTTTCCCCCCACACAGTTCATGAAATCAAAGTAAAATTGTCTGCAGTTTATTCTCAGGTGAAACAGCTGATGTAGTTGGGAATACTGCTATAAATTCAGTTCAAAAATTTGACCCTGAAGATAAGATGTGTTTGTAGTAATAATATGAATACAAATTTAGGGTAAAGCTTAGATTCAGGGAAAAATAATGTTCTTACCAAATTAAGAAAGCTGCAGAGCAGAATGTACTTGGAAAGTTGTAGTTGAGTACATAATTCATGGTTGTCTGCAAAGAACTGTAATATTCCACCAAAGGAAATAGAAACTGTGGTTGTCGAAAATTACAAATGTTTTTACATGTAAACAAAGTAACCAAAGTACAAAATTCTTATGTACTTTGAGCTTATATTAAGCATCCAGTCGCTCCTCTCAAAACAAAGCCCTTGCATCAACAATAACAATAAAACTTCAGCTTGGCAGTGCCCATTTTCTCACTTTCTCTGTTGCCTATCAGCAAGCTAACTTTAGAAATGTTTGACCTTTGAATGACTATTTTGTAAATCAACCTACATGCCCTAAAAATGAGAGAATTATTTTGGAATAGCTCATTAAATGCTGGTTGCATTTTAATGAAAATCAATTGGAATATTTTAATAAATTATTCAATAAATGGAGCACAATAACATGGAGGTTGCAAAGCTCTTTAACAATTATAATTATCCAGGGACACATTGAAATGGTCTCTACCAAAGCAAGGAAGGAAATGAAGAAATTAAAGTGTGGAACTCAGAGGTATATAATACCTTGACTTGTACGAAGGGCCTTTTGACGAAGCTCTTATTTTTAATTGGATCAATTTATATTCGGGACTGAAGTGGAAAATAGTTGAAAAGGCCTGCAATTTTACAACATCTATCTTTAGTGAAATATTCAAAAGCATCATAAATATTGAGAAATTATTTGACAATTTGTGCCTGGTAAAGTATTCATTTTTAAAGGTGCTCTGAGTGGGGGAAGTTATTTTGGCTGAAATATTTACAAAGTCCAATTTGAAAACATTAGAATCAATCAAACATTAGAATCTCTATTTAGCTGCATTAGCTCTGAGCTTACTAAATAATTCAGCAACTGCAGAGAGAATATTTTCTCAGTTAAAAATACTTGGGTTCACAGAGAAAGTTCAGTTTCAAGTTTACTAATCATATAATGCAACTGAAAATGATACAATGGTAAATCAAAAATAAAAGGACTGAAATAAATACATTCTGCAAAAGTGTCAGGAACTTACCTCAATACAAACATACATGACTGAAAATTGGTAAAGTTGTGAATGTGTATGTATAGACAATAATGTACAGTATTACAGGCATAGGGACTTCCCTGGTGGTCCAGTGGCAGGGGACCAGAGCTTGATTCCTTGTCAGGGAACTAGATTCCTTATGCCACAACTACGATCAGGTGCAGCCAAATAAATAAATAAAATATTTAGAAAACCCAGTATTACAGGCATAACTCAGAGATATTGCAGGTTTGGTTCTTGACCACCTCAATAAAGGATATATCACAGGAAAGTGAGTCATACTAATTTTTTGGTTTCCCAGTGCATGTAAAAGTATGTTTATACTCTACTGTGTCTATTAAGTGGGTAAGAGCATTATATCTAAAAAATAACATACATACCTTCATTCAAAAAGACTTTATCGCTAGAAAAAAAAAATGCTATCACCTAAACCTTCAGCAAGTAATAATCTTTTGCTTGTAGATGGTCTTGCCTCACTCAGTGTTGTAGGCTGCTGACTGATCAGAGTGGTGGCTGGTGACGGTTGGGGTGGCTGTGGTAATTTCTTTTTTTGTTTTGTTTTGTTGTCGTTGTTGCTTTTTTGGCAATTTCTTAAAATAAGAGAACAAAGATGTTTGTAGCATCAATCGACTCTTCCTTTCATGAATGATTTCTCTGTAGCATGCAAAACTGTTTGACGGGATCTACCCACAGTAGGACTCCTTTCAAAACTGGAGTTAGGCCTCTCAAACCACCACTGCTTAAATAACTAAATTTACATAATATTCTAAATCCTCTGTTGCCATTTCAACAAAGCATCTTCACTAGGAGTGGTTTACATCTCAAGAAATCACTTTCTTGGCTCATCCATAAGCAGCAACTCCTTATCCATTAGAGTTTTATCGTGAGATTGCAGCAATGCAGGCATGTCTTCAGGCTTCTAACTCTAGTTCTCTTGCTATTTTCCTTTACATCTGAAGTTACTTCCTCCTGAGGTCTTGAACCCCCTTCAAGTCATCCATGAGGGTTGGAATTAACTTCTTCCAAACTTCTATTAACATTGATATATCGACCTTTTTCATAAATCACCAATGTTCTTAAATGGTATCTGGATGGTAAATCCTTTCTAGGAAGTTTTCCATATTTTTGCCCAGATCCATCAGAGCCATCGCTATCTATGGCAGCTACAGCACTGTGAAATGTGTTTCTTAAATAATAAGACTTGAAAGTTGAAATTATTCCTTGGTCCATGGGCTGCAGAATGGGTATTTTAGCAGGCATGAAAACATTAACCTCGTACATCCCATCAGAACCCTTGGGTGACCAGGTGTATTGTCCCTGAGCAGTACTATTTTGAAAAGAATCTTGTTTTCTGAATGGTAGATCTCAAGAGTGCCCTTAAAATATTCAGTAAACCATGTTGTAAACAGATGTGCTCTTACGCGAACTTTGTTGTTCCATTTACAGAGCACAGAGAGAGTAGATTAACCATAATTTGTAAGGGCCCTAGGATCTTCAGAATGGTGAATGTGTACTGGCTTCCAACTTGAGCTCTCCAGCTGCATTAAACCCATAATGGGAGAGTCCTACTGTCCTTTGAAGCTTTGGAGCCAGGCATTGACTTCTCTCTAGCTAGGAAAGACTTACTGGGTATCTTCTCCCAAAATAAGGCTGTTTTGTCTACATTGAAGATCTGTTGTTTAGAGTAACCACCCTCATTAACAATCTTAGTGAGATCTCCTGGATCATGTGCTGCAGCTCTTACATCAGCACTTGCTGCTTCACTTTGCCCTCTGATTTTATGAAGATGGCTTCTTTCGTCAAACCTCATGAAACAACCCTCTGCTAGCTTCCAACTTTTCTCCCGCAGCTTCCTCACCTCTCTCAGCCTTCAAAGAATTGATGAGTTAAGGCTTGTTCTGGATTAGTCTTTGGCTTAAGGGAATGTTGTGGCCAGTAGGATCTTCTATCATTGTTGTTTAGTCACTAAGTCGTGCCCGACTCTTTGTGACCCCATGGACTGTCACCTGCCAGGTTCCTCTGTCCATGGGATTTCCCAGGCAAGAATACTAGAGTGGGTTGCCATTTCCTTCTCCAGGGGATCTTCCGGACCCAGGGATCGAATCCGTGTCTCCTGCATTGGCAGACAGGTTCTTTACCACTGAACCACCAGGGAAGCCCCATGACCTTCTATCCAGACATCTAAAATATTCTCCATATAAGCAATAATGCTGTTTCACTTTCTTGTCGTTTATGTATTCACTGGAGTAGCACTTTTAATTTCCTTCAAGAACTTTTCCTTTGTTTTCACAGTTTGGCTAACTAGTACAAGAGGCCTGGTTTTCAGCCTGTCTTGGCTTTCAACAGGCCTTCTTCATCAGGCTTAATCATTTCTAGGTTTTTTGGACACACTCTGTGGCTTGTGGGATAGTAGTTCCCCAACTAGGGATCTCACCGGCACTCTCGGTAGTAAAAGCCAGGGAGTTCCCTCATTTCCAAGTTTTGATTTAAAGTGAGAGACATGTGACTCTTCCTTTCACTTGAATACCTAGAGGTCATTGTCGGGTTATTAACTGGCCTAATTTCAAATTTGCTGTGTCTCAGGGAACAGGGAGGCCCAAAGAGTGGGAAAGAGAAGAGGAAATGGCTGGTCAGTGAAGCGCTCAGAAAACACACAGTATTTATCGAGTTCTTGGTCTTACATGGGCGAGGTCCATGGAGCCCCAAACAACAATTGCATCAAAGATCACTGATCACAGATCATCATAACAAATATAGTAAAAATGAAAACTTTTAAAATGCTTCCAGAGTTACCAAAATGTGATACGGAGACACAAAGTGAGCAAATGCTGTTGGCTAAATGGTGCTGAATAGATTTGCTTGCCACAGGGTTGCCACAAACCTTCATTTTGTCTAAAAAAAAAGCAGTACCTGGGAAGCACAATAAAGCACAACAAAGCCATAAAACAAGGTATGCCTGGATTCTATTTTGCTTATATTTTCTTAATCTGTATAAAATTGTTTATTTAAAAATTTGGTTTGCACACATGAGCAACATTCTATCTTTTAAAAAGAATTCTATTCATATAATCATTTTTGAACAGCACTACTTATTGTTGAGCACTATGTTGAAACTAAATTGCTAGTCAATAAATAATTTCAAAAACAATATAATTTTCATTGTTCTGCTGCTGCTAAGTCGCTTCAGTCGTGTCCGACTCTGTGCGACCCCAGAGACGGCAGCCCACCAGGCTCCCCCGTCCCTGGGATTCTCCAGGCAAGAATACTGCAGTGGGTTGCCATTTCCTTCTCCAATGCAGGAAAGTGAAAAGTGAAAGTCAAGTTGCTCAGTCGTGTCCGACTCTTAGCGACCCCATGGACTGCAGCCTACCAGGCTCCTCCGTCCATGGATTTTCCAGGCAAGAGTACTGGAGTGGGGTGTAACCCTCTAATGCAAAAGCATCGCAAGCTGGATAAGCTCTACGTTTTCCAGCCAGAGCTTACAGCAGCCTTCGTCTTGTCTGTGCCCAGCTACTTCCGCCTCCAACCACACTGCCTTTAAAGCAGGGATTTGATGTTACAGATCCAGTACCCTTTTAATTTCCTTACCATGTGCCAGGCACAGACTGTTTAACTCTTTTAATCCTCATGAACCTCTGAGATGGACGTTCTAACTACACTCCTTTACAGGTGAGGAAACTGAGGTGGGGAGAGGTGATACTGGATCGACTATGCTCCCAGGCAATGATAGGGCTGGGCTTTGAGTGCAGACAGGCTACCTGCAGAGCCCATGGCCCTAACTGCAAACTCATGGGATTGATTCTCTCTCAACAGATGTCTGCAGATGAATGAATGAAGGAAGAAAGGAAAGGAAAAAGACTATGGCAACCACTCTAAGTATGATGGGTAAAAAGACTGCAAAGAGAGGAAGTACCTAACACACCACTTCATATTCACAACACAGTTGATAGGTTTGGAGTTGGAACCAGCACTTTTCAAGGGAAAGCAATCTACCTTAAGTAAACAGGATTGTCTCCTCAGTGCACCAATGGCCAGGATGCAAGGACTCAAGTTAACAAACGTGCCTTTCCCCCTGCTGATAACAAAGACTTCCTTATTTTGTTGTTTACTCAGACCCTGAGAACCAGACACTCTGCCTAAAACAAGGGTGCTGTCTGCCCTGTGCTGATGGGCTCTGGATGTCTGATCCAGCCCCACCAGGCTCTGGCCTGGCCTGCCGCAGGTGCCTACAGGTCAGGAGTAGAGCTTTGAAGAGCTCTTTCTCAAACGGTGGGACTGAAGGTGCTGGATGGGATGTCAGAGGCATCAGGAGAAGAACCAAGAGTGAAGCTGAAGAGACTGCTAGGTTTTCAGCTGCAGGACCTGACAGTGTCCACAACAGAGTTGGAAACTTAGGAGAGAATATTGTCCTGAAAAGGAATACACTCTGGAGAGACTTGAACTTGTTGAGTTTGAGTCATTAGAAACCAGCTAGAGAGAGACTGGAAAAGGCAGTGGCAACCCACTCCAGTGCTTTTGCCTGGAGGGTCCCATGGACGGAGGAGCCTGGTGGGCTGCAGTCCATGGGGTCGCTGGAGTCGGACACGACTGAAAGACTTCACTTTCACTTTTCACTTTCATGCATTGGAGAAGGAAATGGCAACCCACTCCAGTGTTCTTGCCTGGAGAATCCCAGGGACAGGGGAGCCTGGTGGGCTGCCGTCTATGGGGTCGCACAGAGTCGGACACGACTGAAGCGACTTAGCAGCAGCAGCAGAGAGAGACTATGACAATGGTGAGAGAGGACCACTGTGTCCTAGGCCGCCTGCCCTCCCAAGGAGGAGATCTCAGAGGTGATGGAGAGAAAGAAGGTGCATAGGTGATGGAGACACGGGTGGCCCTGATGGAAGAAACATGGGATGAGAGGAAACGGCCTCGAGAAGGAAAAGCAATTGGCATCGTCACTCCCAGATCATCTCTGCACCCTTCCCCTGACTGTGTGGAGGTGCAGCATCCAGATCCTGCTTCAGGGAAGGCCTTGAAATCAGCTGACCGGCCTCCAGCCAGGGGAGCCACTGGGCCTCACACTCCTGCCTATCCCTCCCTTTCCTCTGGCCTTGTCAGATATGCAGAGTGCTCTTCCCCACCCCACCCTTCTGCCTCCTGTTTTACTTTTCACAGGTGCCCCCACCCCCGTAAACCTGCACTTTTATTTATTTTTTTAATTTTATTTTATTTAACTTTACAATATTGTATTGGTTTTGCCATATATCAAAATGAATCTGCCACAGGTATACATGTGTTCCCCATCCTGAACCCTCCTTCCTCCTCCCGCCCCATACCATCCCTCTGGGTCGTCCCAGTGCACCAGCCCCAAGCATCCAGTATCGTGCATCGAACCTGGACTGGCGACTCGTTTCATATATTATACAGAGTGAAGTAAGCCAGAAAGAAAAACACCAATACAGTGTACTAATGCATATATATGGAATTTAGAAAGATGGTAACAATAACCCTGTGTACGAGACAGCAAAAGAGACCCTGATGTATAGAACAGTCTTTTGGACTCTGTGGGAGAGGGAGAGGGTGGGATGATTTGGGAGAATGGCATTGAAATATGTATAAAACCTGCACTTTTAATTCCAGTGACTGCTTCTTGCAAGACCTCAATTGACACACATCACAAACGTCTGAAAGTACCATTCCTCTTTTTAAAACCCAGAGAAGATCCTAGTGTCATGCTCTTTGGTTAACTTTGGGAATCTAGGACCACCATCAGTGGTTCATGGATTCACTGATTCGATTAGCTATTCAATGAATGGATGGCTATTAAGTGGATGGGTATTAATTAATCACCCATCATATGCTAGGAGCTGTGCTGAATCCCAGGGATATAACAATCAACAAGGAAGAGAATCTTGTCTAGGTGACTTGGAAAATAGAAAAGCCGTGAGGAATCCAGAAAGGAGAAGCTCTTTCTGAAACTTACAGCCTTATCTGCCATCTGATGAAAAGCATGCATAGTGGTTATCCCACCAGACTGAAGAGATCTTCAGTCCCATGCAGTATAACTTCGGCCACGGCCATGCCCCTTCCACAATGTGCACGTTTGGTCCCCACCACCAGCACCCACTGAAGAAGGGCAACTGCACAATGCAGATGACAACAGTACAGCATCACTGACCTCCATGGTGGTCCGGGGTGGGGGAGAAGGTATTTGCCAGCTGCCTTTTCTGCTTTCAGCTCCCTCTTCCTGACCCACCCCATTGCAACCAAGAGTTGGGCAAAACACTTCCAATGACATGAGCCAGCACGAATTGAATTCACATAGAGTGTCCCCAGAGTCACCCCAGTTGCACAGCTCCCAGAGAGGGAGCTGACCAGGAGCCCTCGTCCAGTGGAAAGCGGCAGGGTATGTGGGCACCTGCAGGAATGGGACAAGAGAGGCCTTGAGGAGCCCTGGGCTGGCCCAAGACGCTATGCCTAGAACAGGCTCTCAGGGGGATGCCGAGCCCCACCTCCCTGCCAGCGGGATGCTAGGAAGCGCCTGCAGCAAGAAGAGCTCCTAGGGGAGATCAGCCTCTGAGCCGGGGAGCCTGGGCGGAGCCCTGGAGGGCCTGGGCTCCTGGGGAGGGAGTGGCTGGAATGCCAGCTCTGCCACCCCCGTCCATCCAAGCAAGCCCTCCTGCTTCACTAGGCCTCAGTATCCTCTGCTCTAAAAGAGGGAGTGTAGCTGCACCTACCTCCTTGGACAACTGGGAGGATTAAAAAAGCATCCAGAAAGCGCTCAGCACTGTGCAGGCAACTGGAGAGTGCAAGCTAACAGTTGGTTATTGTCATTCCCATGTGCCCAGCTCCAGCCCTTACACTGACTTCAACTGCCTCTGCCTCTATCATTCCACTCTGATCCATTTCCCCTTAAGAAAAGGAAAACTAAAGTAAATTATTACCCTGCTTATTTAACTTCTATGCAGAGTACATCATGAGAAACGCTGGGCTGGAAGAAGCACAAGCTGGAATCAAGATTTCCGGGAGAAATATCAATCACCTCAGATAGGCAGATGACACCACCCTTATGGCAGAAAGTGAAGAGGAACTAAAATAGCCTCTTGATGAAAGTGAAAGAGGAGAATGAAAAAGTTGGCTTAAAGCTCAACATTCGAAAACTAAGATCATGGCATCTGGTCCCATCACTTCATGGGAAATAGATGGGGAAACAGTGGAAACAGTGTCAGACTTTATTTTGGGGGGCTCCAAAATCACTGCAGATGGTGACTGCAGCCATGAAATTAAAAGACGCTTACCCCTTGGAAGGAAACTTATGACCAACCTAGAGAGAATATTGAAAAGCAGAGACATTACTTTGCCAACAAAGGTCCGTCTAGTCAAGGCTATGGTTTTTCCAGTGGTCATGTATGGATGTGAGAGTTGGACTGTGAAGAAAGCTGAGCGCTGAAGAATTGATGCTTTTGAACTGTGGCGTTGGAGAGGACCCTTGGACGGCAAGGAGATCCAACCAGTCCATCCTAAAGAAGATCAGTCCTGGGTATTTATTGGAAGGACTGATGCTGAAGCTGAAACTCCAGTACTTTGGCCACCTCATGTGAATAATTGACTCATTGGAAAAGACCCTGATGCTGGGAAAAATTGACAGCAGGAGGAGAAGGGGACAACAGAAGATGAGATGGCTGGATGGCATCATTGACTCGATGGACATGAGTTTGGGTAAATTCCAGGAGTTGGTGATGGACAGGGAGGCCTGGCCTGCTGCGATTCATGGGGTCGCAAAGAGTCGGACATGTCTGTGCGACTGAACTGAGCTGACTGAAAATATAAATTGCCTTCTGCATTCAGGAAGGGTTCCTGAAATTACACCCATTGTGAGGCTTCCAGGTCCCCTCTTTGTACAGATAGGATGCTAGTCAAGCTCATGGAGAAAACAGCCCACCAGTCCCCGATTTGGCTACAGAGGGGCCTCCACTTGGTCCACACACAGTGACCCTGGGCCGAACAATAGGACAGCCTATGTCTCCTGCAGAAATTCCATCTGTGGCTCCGAGTAATAGGCTTTGATCTCAGGCTCACTGCCAGTTAGGAGGTGAAGCCTTTTCTGAAATATTTGCTGTTTTCTTGGTTTTCCCCTGGAGAATTAACAATTTCACCTAGAAGCTGTGTGCTGAGAAGCTGTGTATGGAACACAGCCCTGTAAGTACTGAAAAGGTGTTTCATGATCTCCCTAATCTTTACTCTTCTGCACGAGTGGGGTCAATGGCCCCGCCTCTGAAACCCCAAAGTCACCTGAGCAAATGGGGCTGTCCACCTGGCCCAATGTAACTACCCTGACGGCTGTGTTACCTCCACCTTCTTTTGTAACCCAAAGGCCTAAACCACGGATGTGAGAGAAAAAGGGCCATTGTTTCTGCTGACAGGTTTGCATTAAGAATCTGGAAGAGGATGCTGGTTTCCAGGTGAGGACTTCTGGGCAGGGCTGGGCATTAGAAGCGGGGACTGAGGGGGCTACATGGACCTGCCTGCCCCGATTATTGCCAAGAATGATTACAAGCGAGTTCTGCAGATGGTGGCGGGGCCTCCCCATGGTGGGCTTCTCTTGGGCAAACGGCTTGTTTTGGAGCCAGGGAAGAACAATGGGAAATCTTTTCCCATGACCTTCATTTCTCCCTCTTGGAGATCCCATTGTGACTGTAACCTCAGCTGTCTGGGTCTAATGTCTGCAACTCTTCAGGGAGGCCAGCTGGGCCTCCTCCACCTAGCCTGCCGACCTTCCCCTGTCTCGTCAGCAGCAGGCTGGGCTCCTCGGGCAGGAACCAGCCGGCCGAGGAGGCTATAAATACTCTTCTTGGCCGCGGGCTTCCCTAGGGAGCACAGCTGAGGGGCAGGGGAACCACCTGCATCTCTTCGGGGCGCATCCACCACTAGCCAGGTTTGCTGGCCCTTGACCTCTGAGTGCACTTTCCGTGGTTGTTTTCCAGCTCTGAGAAAGCCAGCGGTGACCCTGCTTCCCAGATGAAATCCAAGATCCCAGTGGCCACCCCCTTTAAACTCCAAGCCTGAGCTGAATTTTCACTGGGGCTGATGAAACTGAATAGCTGCAGGTAAAATAAGGAAGGAGCAGAGGAGAAAGGAGAGGAGACTCTTCAAAGGGTGATTTTCTTCTCCCGATTCCACTTACGTGGGGAAGCATGAAACAGCACCTCATCAGCCAGGCCTCTTTCCCCTGACAAAGAAGTGGAAACTGGACAACTGAGAGGTTTTTTCTTTTTAAGTCACTATTTTTCTTTTTTTGTTTTTATTTATAAAGCATGACTAAGAGATCCCTTATGGGCATTTTAAATAAACCGGAAGACAAGTTACAACAACCACAAATGGCCAGTTGTGTGGTTGTCACTCAAAATGAGATGAAATTTAACAGCCAGGTTGTGTATGAGATGAGGCAGGTTAAAAATCAACCAGATGACTGTTCTCACACTTCAGTGAGCTGAAGAATCACCTGGAAGACTTGGTTAAAAGACAGATTCCCTAGTGCCCAGCCCCCAAGACTGATCCTGCATTTGAGCCTGCTTTTGAGTTCCTAAGTAATTCTGAACTGAAATACTCTGGGCGGGAATTACATTTTGAGAAACGATGCCCTGAGACAGTAGTTCACAAAGTGAGGGCCCTGACCATCAGCACCAGGAAATGTACTAAAAGTGCAGATTCTCAGGCCAACTCCAGGCTTAAAGGATGAGAAACTCTGGAGGCAGGGCCCAGAAATCTGTTTGAACAAACCACCAGGTGATTCTGAAAGTTGAGAAATCTGCTCTAAGAGCTCTCTTACAAGTCAGGAGTGTGAACCCTCGAACAGGTGATTTTAACATGCAGCCAGAGAACTGCCGCTCTGGGCCTGTGGATACATAAACACTAAGATTACCTCCACAGCTCCTATTTTTTGAGTGTCCATCTTCCTGAGCCAGGGTCAGAGTTAAAGGCATGAAGGGGGAAAGAATGCTTTGTTTCAGACAGACATGGACTCATGTTGTGGTGCTGAATTTAACTTCCCTGAACCTCGGTGTTTTCACTGTGAAATGAAAGGAACGACACCCGAGCCACAGTGATGCTGTGAGAAACAGTGAGATGAGATCTGGGAAAAGTGTATGTTTGGCACACTGCGAGACCTGGATCCTCCTCTCTGTTTCTCTGCAACCATGATCTCCTTTAGTTTAATTGGGGTCTGGAATAAGATCTTAATCTTTATAGAAATATGGCTTGAGGGTTTACTCTCTAGAGAGCATCAAAAAACTCATTTTAAAATTCATCACTCCTATTAGGTATAAATGTATTAAGAGCTCAGTGAGCAGTCCTGATTTTAAAGGCTGGTGACGCCAGTGTAGAAGCAGCTCTAATGCCACTTAACCTGATTCGACTCTGCAACCACAGGCACGTTCCTTTATTCATCAGTGTTTCAGCAATAGACAAAATCTTATCTTTTTTTTAAATTTAAATTTATTTATTTTAATTGGAGGCTAATTACTTTACAATATTATTAGGTACTTGGGACAAGCATTTAAATTTCTCAGTTGATCTCCACTGTTGACAGTATGTCAGGTGAACTACCACTAGTTTGGTGCCAGAGAGCTATAAAGAAATCATCTTGTGTGTGTGTGTCTGTGTGTCTGTGTGTATGTGTGCGTGCATGCACACGTGCTGCTCACTTTGTAATTCAGTTGGTTGGAACGTCAGCCAGTACTGTACACTCCCCCAAGACAGCAGATTCAGGAAACACTCTGGCATGAAACTATGGTGTCTGTGTTTTACAATTTATATAATACATGGAAATGCTTGAGTGTGACCACTTTCATAGATTCTATAGGTGAACTAGCTGCAAATGTGTCTCCCCCTGAGGCAAGGATGAAAACACATGCTATACGTAGTGGGAAGCTTAGAACCACAGCTGTGGAAGTGAAGGGGGAGTACCTCCATGTGTGACCATCAAATGTTCCACATACTTGCCTTAGGATGGAAGGTCCCTGATGTGATCAGGACCTGGAGCAGCGTGCAGCCCTAAATGGCCAACTAGTTTAGTTCACGGCAAACTGACAGGCAACCCTTAGGGCAGGAAGAAGTGGATATACCAGGGTTCACGGCCACCTGATATTTCAGCATTAGCTTCAACGTGTACCGATGGCTTATAATGTGCAAAGCACATTTACATGCATGCTTTCATCTAAGGCTCACTGTTATCACCATTCACTTCTTACACATGAGGAGACTGAAGTGGAGAGACGTGAAGGCATTTGACAAACATCACGCAACCAGTTACTAGCAAACCATTACATCAACACACATCTTCTTTTTCTAAGACAGTTTTGTTCTATTAAGCCACAGGTGTATCCCTCCAAAAGATAAAATGAATATTCCAACTGTCACTCATTTGAAACTTCTAAATCCATTGCACAGATGAAAAAATAAAAACAAGATACTGGGCTTTAAGGAAAGGCATTACAAGTCATTCAGTCAGTCACAGGTCATTCTAAAATGAAGGCAAACGAGAGACTTGGGCTGGCTCCTGATCTGGGCTCCCATATCAGGGCCATGTTGGCCTTTTCCATTTTCCATATGCATATTTCCCCAAGTGGAGAAGCTGAGAAACAACCTGAGCAGAGAGATACAGAATGTTGTTCCTATTTATCCTAGGAGGGACTTCTGCCTTTCAGTTGCTGATTCACTTATTTGTTCCTTTATTCATTCACCCAGTCTTCCTTCATTCATGATTTATTATAAGTGAGGCACCTATGTTTACTCATGTATCTCCTCAAACATTTCTGGAAAACTACATACTCTCTTAAACTTTTCAAAGATGAAATCTAAAGTTTCTCATCTCTCTCTCATATATATATATACATATACATATATATACACATGTATATGTTCATATATTTTTCTCTATGAAATTATAAAGTTTCTTTTTGCCTAAATTGTTGTAAAGAATGTAATTCTAGCATGTAGTCAATCTAGAACAAAAAATTGTTTAATGCTTTTATATGCATCCAAAGAATTATAGATACCATAGCAATATTTACCACCACCCCAAATTTTAAAACATGTGAATGATCTTTTAACAGTAGGAACACTTAATGTTCTTTTCCCTCCTTAAAGTCATATTTCCATTCCATTTCTCCAAATTTACCCTTCATAATGTGCTTCATGCTTGAAAATCTCTTATAAATCATCCTAACATTATTCTATGTAACAAGAGTAAAATATAAATCAAAATGATTTTTTAATTTCCTGTAATCTTAAGGCCAAGAAGCGTCCAAGGAACGGTGGCTTCCTGGGCGCAGGAGGGCTGAGAGGAACTACTCCACGTTCAAGGTCAGGAGGGGTGGCTGTGAGGAGATACCCCTCGTCCAAGGTAAGGAGCAGCGGCTGTGCCTTGTTGGAGCAGCCATGAAGAGATAGATACCCCACGTCCAAGGTAAGAGAAACCCAAGTAAGACGGTAGCTGTTGCGAGAGGCATCAGAGGGCAGACACACAAACCATAATCACCGAAAACTAGTCAGTCTAGTCACACGGACCACAGCCTTGTCTAACTCAATCATTTTGATATTTGGCAAAACTAATACAATTATGTAAAGTTTAAAAATAAAATAAAATTAAAAAAAAAAAGAGAGAAACTAAGCCATGCCGTGTGGGGCCACCCAAGATGGGTGGGTCATGGTGGAGAGGTCTGACAGAATGTGGTCCACTGGAGAAGGGAATGGCAAACCCCTTCAGTATTCTTGCCTTGAGAACCCCATGAACAGTATGAAAAAGCAAAATGATAGGATACTAAAAGAGGAACTCCTCAGGTCGGTAGGTACCCAGTATGCTACAGGAGATCAGTGGAGAAATAACTCCAGAAAGAATGAAGGGATGGAGCCAAAGCAAAAATAATACCCAGCTGTGGGTGTGACTGGTGATAGAAGCAAGGTCCCATGCTGTAAAGAGCAATATTGCATAGGAACCTGGAATGTCAGGTCCAGGAATCAATGAAAATTGGAAGTGGTCAAACAGGAGATGGCAAGAATGAACATCAACATTCTAGGAATCAGCAAACTAAAATGGACTGGAATGGGCGAATTTAACTCAGATGACCATTATATCTACTACTGTGGGCAGGAATTTCTTAGAAGAAATGGAATAGCCATCATGGTCAACAAAAGAGTCTGAAATGCAGTACTTGGATGCAATCTCAAAAAGGACAGAATGATCTCTGTTTGTTTACAAGGCAAACCATTCAATATCACAGTAATCCAAGTCTATGCCCCAACCAGTAATGCTGAAGAAGCTGAAGTTGAATGGTCCTATGAAGACCTGCAAGACCTTTTAGAACTAACACCCAAGAAAGATGTCCTTTTCATTATAGGGGACTGGAATGCAAAAGTAGGAAGTCAAGAAACACCTGAGGTAACAGGCAAATTTGGCCTGGGAATACGGAATGAAGCAGGGCAAAGGCTAATAGAGTTTTACCAAGAAAATGCACTGGTCATAGCAAACACCATTTTCCAACAACACAAGAGAAGACTCTACACATGGACATCACCAGATGGTCAACACTGAAATCAGATTGATTATATTCTTTGCAGCCAAAGATGGAGAAGCTCTATACAGTCAGCAAAAACAAGACCCGGAGCTGACCGTGGCTCAGATCATGAACTCCTTATTGCCAAATTCAGGCTGAAATGGAAGAAAGTAGGGAAAACCACTAGAACATTCAGGTATGACCTAAATCAAATCTCTTATGATTATACAGTGGAAGTGAGAAATAGATTTAAGGGACTAGATCTGATAGATAGATTGCCTGATGAACTATGGAATGAGGTTCGTGACATTGTACAGGAGACAGGGATCAAGACCATCCCCATGGAAAGAAATGAAAAAAGCAAAATGGCTGTCTGGGGAGGCCTTACAAATAGCTGTGAAAAGAAGAGAAGCGAAAAGCAAAGGAGAAAAGGAAAGATAAGCATCTGAATGCAGAGTTCCAAAGAATAGCAAGGAGAGATAAGAAAGTCTTCCTCAGGGATCAATGCAAAGAAATAGAGGAAAACAACAGAATGGGAAAGACTAGAGATCTCTTCAAGAAAATTAGAGATACCAAGGGAACATTTCACGCAAAGATGGGCTTGATAAAGGACAGAAATGGTATGGACCGAACAGAAGCAGAAGATATTAAGAAGAGGTGGCAAGAATACACAGAAGAACTGTACAAAAAGGATCTTCATGACCCAGATAATCACGATGGTGTGATCATTCACCTAGAGCCAGACGTCCTGGAATGGGAAGTCAAGTGGGCCTTAGAAAGCATCACTACGAACAAAGCTAGTGGAGGTGATGGAATTCCAGTTGAGCTATTTCAAATCCTGAAAGATGATGTTGTGAAAGTGCTGCACTCAATATGCCAGCAAATTTGGAAAACTCAGCAGTGGCCACAGGACTGGAAAATGTCAGTTTTCATTGCAATCCCAAAGAAAGGCAATGCCAAAGAATGCTCAAACTACTGCACAATTGCACTCATCTCACACGCTAGTAAAGTAATGCTCAAAATTCTCCAAGCCAGGCTTCAGCAATATGTGAACCGTGAACTTCCAGATGTTCAAGTTGGTTTTAGAAAGGCAGAGGAACCAGAGATCAAATTGCCAACATCCATTGGATCATGGAAAAAGCAAGAGAGTTCCAGAAAAACATCTATTTCTGCTTTAGTGACTATGCCAAAGCCTTTGACTGTGTGGATCACAATAAACTGTGGAAAATTCTGAAAGAGATGGGAATACCAGACCACCTGACCTGCCTCTTGAGAAACCTATATACAGATCAGGAAGCAACAGTTAGAACTGGACATGGAACAACAGACTGGTTCCAAATAGGAAAAGGAGGACGTCAAGGCTGTATATTGTCACCCTGCTTATTTAACTTAAATGCAGAGTACATCATGAGGAACGCTGGGCTGGAAGAAGCACAAGCTGGAATCAAGATTGCCAGGAAAAATATCAATAACCTCAGATATGCAGATGATACCATCCTTATGGCAGAAAGTGAAGAGGAACTCAAAAGCCTCTTGATGAAAGTGAACGAGGAGAATGAAGAAGTTGGCTTAAAGCTCAACATTCAGAAAACGAAGATCATGGCATCTGGTCCCATCACTTCATGGCAAATAGATGGGGAAACAGTGGAGACAGTGGCAGACTTTATCTTTTTGGGCTCCAAAATCACTGCAGATGGTGATTGCAGCCATGAAATTAAAAGACGCTTACTCCTTGGAAGGAAAGTTATGACCAACCTAGATAGCATATTGAAAAGCAGAGACATTACTTTGTCAACAAAGGTCTGTCTAGTCAAGGCTATGGTTTTTCCAGTGGTCGTGTATGGATGTGAAAGTAGGACTGTGAAGAAAGCTGAGTGCCGAAGAATTGATGCTTTTGAAATGTGGTGTTGGAGAAGACTTTTGAGAGTCCCCTGGACTGCAAGGAGATCCAACCAGTCCATCCTAAAGGAGATCAGTCCTGGATGCTCATTGGAAGGACTGATGTTGAAGCTGAAACTCCAGTACTTTGGCCACCTGATGCAAAGAGGTGACACATTTGAAAAGGACCTGATGCTGGGAAAGATTGAGGGCAGGAAAATAAGGGGACAACAGAGGATGAGATCGTTTGATGGTATCACTGAATCAATGGACATGGGTTTGGGTGGAGTTCGGGAATTGGTGATGGGCAGAGAGGCCTGGTGTGCTGCAGTTCATGGGGTCACAAAGAGTCGGACACGACTGAGTGACAGAACTGAACTGAACTGAGGGAGGCTCACAGAGGTTGGATGAAAGAGATGAAGGTTATTAAGAAGTACAAACCTCCAGTTAAATAATAAATATGTCCTGGGGATGGAATGTACAGTATCATGAATATGGTCAATAATACTGTAATAACATTGGGGGTCAGATCCCCACTAGACTTACCATGGTGATAATTTTATCACGTATGTAAATATCAAGTCATTGTGTAGTACACCTGAAACTAACATATTTCAATAAAGAAGTTACCTCTGGCACCAAAAAAGAATTCCTAATGCACTTAAAATAATTGTTTTCCCTTTCATCTCCCAGTTTAATCGTTGAAGTCAGATTTTTAAAGCTGAGGAAAAGATTCAGGGTTTGACTTTATTATGGAATGCTTCTGTGAGATCATTTGGATTGCTTCCTCAATTTCTACGAGAGACATCGTGCTTAAAAAATCAGCAGCAGATTTTTTAAAACAGATAACCAGCAAGGGCCTACTGTACAGCACAGGGAACTCTGCTCAATCTATGTGGCAGCCTGGATGAGAGGGGAGTTTGGGGGAGAATGGTGGTGGTTTATTTGCTAAGTCGTGTCTTACTCTTGTGACCCCTTGGACTGTAGCCTGCCAGGCTCCTCTGTCCACAGGATTTTCCAGGCAAGAATACTGGACTGGGTTGCCATTTGCTTCTCCAGCAGATCTTCCTGACCCAGGGATTGAACCTGTGTCTCCTGTGTTGCAGGCGCATTCTTTACCGACTGAGCCACCAAGGAAGCCCTGGTGGGGAGTTTGGGGGAGAAGGGATACATGCACATTTATGATTTAGTCCTTTGGCTGTGCAGCTGAAACTATCACAGCGTTCTTAATCAGCTTGACACCAGTATAAATTCAAAAGTTTCAAAGCAACTGTAACAGCAGGAATCAACAACAGGACTGTGCCACTTCCAAGCACTCCAGGGGCACCCACCCCTCTCCCACCCCTCCAGTCACAGTGCTGTATGCTAATACCCCTGTGCTTTGTATCTGTCCCCTTCTCAAGGGTGAGTTCCACGAAAGCAGGAATCAAGCATTCTTACTCGTCTACATAAGCCGAGGGCTAGCCCAGGAACTGGTGTGCCCTCTGCACTCAAGAAACATTTCTTGAACGTCTTGGCTGAAGTATAGCAATCATCTATTCCAGGTGCGGGATGAGACACAAACTGGGTTTTTACTTTTGTCCACTTATAACTGACGTCAGGGCTGATGGTGGTTAATAAGGAGAAAGATGGGAACCTAGGAGACAGGTCTGATTACCCAAAGCATGAAAAATGGGAAATGGGAAGCTCCAGATCAGTCCTCTGGAGATGGGAACTGTCAGAGTGGGAAACAGTCTGGTTTAGAGCAAAACGAGATTGGAAGGGACCTGATGATGTAACGCAGTAGGGATGGCTGGAAGAGACAGAGCAAAGTGTTGGGGCCAGTTAGGAACCCCTCTGCAGGCCCCAGTTGCCAACTCCAGCTTCATGTTAGACCTGTCAGAGGAGACTTAAACCATACCAGTGCCCCAGCCCCACCAAAGAGCAGCGGATTTAGAATGTAGGTAGAGCAGGCATCCGTGTGCTTTTTAAAAAAGTATCCCAGGTGATTCTGTCCTGTGATGAAGATTGAGAACACCCACTCCAGAGCAAAGTGAGAATGGAGGGCTTCTCTCCAACCTTGACCCGGAAGTCTGTGTCAAGACAAGGCTGATTTCCCTTGTGTGCCCTGAGGATGCCACACCTGTGGTAAAGACATCTTAGCAATGACAAGGTTGAGGCCAGAGCATGGAGGGCCTCCAACGTCAAAGTAAGGAAAGTGGATGCTTTACACCGATGGGGTGCACCAGGCACAACTCCACAGACTGGGGAACCAGTTCCTGGTAAGTGGCTTCACCAGTGAGTCAGCCTCAACTCTGAAAGCCCATTATGGATTACATTATTGGCAAGATCCAAAGGAAGTACTAGTTATTTCTGAATATGAGATATCTTCACATATGTCTCGCTAATGCCAGCTTGCATTAGTAACTCACATTTTCCATGTGAGTACAACTGGCATTTGCTGGCCGAGCTTAGGTTGAGCACAGAGAACAAGCAAACTAATGGGGAAGTTTTAAAAATCTGAGGCTTAGAAAGTACACAGTCAACTGCAAGATCCAGCCTGCCTATATAATGACATGGTATTAGAAAAAGCAAGTGCATGAAGTTAGCAGGCATTGTAATTAGTGGCACTGCCCTACACTGAAATCTGGGGGTTTTGTGGCACAAAGAGCCAGCTAGAGAAACTAGCTCTCCAGCCATTTCCTATCCTGACCAAACTCTCTCCCAGCCAACCTTCACAGCTCATGACCAACAAGTACAGATGAGCCACTTCAATAGGTTATTTGGATAAGTCTCACTGCTAAGAACAGTAGACAATATAATCCAGCTGAAGGAGAAAAAAAAAATCCCTTATTTTGGCAAGGGAAAGCTGCTCTTACTCATTCCATAAACATGGATCAGGTAATAACTGTGTGCCAGGCACTGTGCTAGGTGCCAAAAACTCAGAGGAAAGCCTGTGATCCCTGACTTCATGGAGGAAGAAACAGATGTAGAAATGGAAAAGTATGTCAGTGTACAAAAGGGTAATGGCAGAGAAATGTGGAGTGTGTCATGAGTGCGGCCAGCAGGCTGCAGTCAGAGAAGGCTTCCTGGAAGATTTGCTATTCAAGCAGATAAGTGGAGTCAAGGGTGGGCTGAGGCCACTCACACTGGCTTGCAAAGCCAATTACATACATTTCTTCCCAGTTCTGCACTTAATGATGCGACTGGTAACCTGAAATCAGCAATGGTTTGAGTATTCACACCTCAGAAATCAGCAAGCTCTAAAACCAAGCCTTTTCTCTCCTGGAGAGATAGTGGTTAAATCTTTCCCAACAAACCCCCAGGTAGGATGTAGTCAGGGTAGAGGGAAGCACATTTCAGGAAAAGTGCACACCATAGAGGCAAAGGCCTGGAAGCCAGGGGAAAAAAAAGGCAGAGGGGGATACATGCCTTTAATTTTTATAGACTATAAAGTGCACAGCTGTAACAGCAGGAGATAAGACAAAAAGGGAGGCAAGGGCTAGGTAATGGAAGGCACCAGAAGCTGTGCAGAATTTCTACTTTGCCCAGGAAGAGTTGGTAGGCCAAGGTTTAAGGTAGGGTATAATAAGCTAGTATTCTGGAAGCACCCTAGTTACAACCACTGAAGCTTCTTGACAATTATTAACATCTTATACAACATGAATTGAGATTAGATTGAAGAAAATTTGCTCTTAAAACCACCCTCAGAGCCAAAAATAAAATTAAAAAGCAAAATAAGTTTTAGAAAATACAGAAGTTTTGTTTTAGCACCCATGATATCATAATTTGGTATCATGATAGCATAATTTGGTTCAAGTACGCTGTCCTATGGCAGGTTTAGCAGGTTTAGGTCTAATCAGATGATAAAAACCACACAGTACAACTTCCCTGGAGGTCCATGGTTGAGAATCCACCTGCCAATGCAGGGGACATGAGTTTGACCCCTGGTCCGGGATGATTCCACATGGCACGGAGCAACTAAGCCTGTGCACCACAGCTACTAAACCCTCCTCCTGTGGAGCCCATGCTCCGCACCAAGAGAAGCCACGGCAACGAGAAGCTCGTGCACCACAACTAGAGAAAAGCCCTAGTGCAGCCAAAAATAAATGAATAAGGAAATGTTTTTAAAAGGCACAGCGGGTTAAATAGGGAGTTAAACATAAAGAACTATGAAAAATGACTGGAAGATACAAGGAAACTCCATATGAGGCCCTAGGGCTGATGGGGAGTACCCAAGGAAGAACAAACTGGGAGGGGTTCACTCATTGGAGAAGCGGGATTCAGCCCACCATGTAGCAAGAGAGTTTGCTGCAGAGCTGGTCTGAGTTGCCTGGCAATAATTATGATGTGCCACACTCTGGGGTGCAGGCTGGGGGAACAGACCAGCAGAACTTGTGGCTGAGACGTGCAGTGGGTGTCCAGGGTTGTTGGGGTCTGTGGGAGGCACTGGTTTTCATAAGAGACAGTGGCAGAAAAGTGATTGCCAGGCCAAGGCTGCAAGGGTGCAGAAGGACCAGGTTCTGGGCCTGAGGCTGGGATAGGCTCTGTCAGGTGACCTCATCCATGCTTCTGGCCCACCCGGGAGCCACAGGAGACCCACCTCCTCCTGAGAGCCCCTCTGGCTTCCTCTACTAAGTAAGCCTTACACTACAAGGTCACTTATTTTTTAAATTGTTTTTTACTCTATATATGTGTGTGTATATTATAAAAAAATATTTTTACCTATTTTATTATTCACTTTAAAGGAGAAATACTTAAAGGAATCCCATTATTTTTCAGACAGCATGTTGAAGGGTGTGTTTGTGGCTAAGGGGCAATAAAAGGAGGGGACACAGGTCCGATGTTTCAGGGGAAACTGAAAACTGTGGTCATTCTCTTGGCTGTTTTAGCTCCATGGCCCAAAGAAGCGAGCCGTGCCAGGCTCTTTAGCAGCACTAGACGTTGAGGAACTGCTTGCCACTCATTCTGGGTGTCACTTTGGGGCCCTCAGCTAAAGTGCAGCTCTAAGGAGGCTCAGCTCCTCATCCACTGGGCTCACGCCACTGGCAGCCCCACCGGCTCACAGCACTGTCTGGGACACTCACATTTCCTGCAGTTCCAGACCCCTGGGTCACACTACATGTTCCACTTTCCACCATCTCTCTTTGGGGAAAGAAGAAAACCATGTTGCTGTGGCTGCTTAATTTTCTTGATGGTGCAAATAAGCTCCTGTCATCAGAGACCATGATTAAGAGTCCAGGTCCCAGGATCAGGCATGTCCCAGTCTCAATACTTAGTTATCCATTAAGCCTGGAAACCTCAGTTGTCCCAATCTCTAAAACGGGGATGAACAGCACCGATCATGCAGTTGTTAGAGGCACGAGATGAGATCATCTGTATAAAGCACAGTAAATACGTGGTAATAGTCACTGCTTTTATGCTGCACAGAGAGCCAAAACTCAAACTCCCGAGAAATGGTCAACCGTGCCTTGTCTTCCTCAAAATGCTAAAAACTTAATAATCGTTTATACTCATTTTCATTTTGACTATCATCATTACCTAACTGAAAAAGAAATGTTTTGCTGAAAAATTTTTTACTCTCCTGGATTCACTCCCAGTGTAGAGAATGTTCGAGGACTTGCCTATGACTTTTCTCCCTCTTTTTAATACAGTTAATGGTATTGTTCACTATCCACTTGAGATGGCATTAGAATAAATTAATATTAAAATATTTACATTTAGAACAATGAGTTTGAAATGCCATTAGGAAGATTTGTCACCTACGATGAGAACTCGGCACCATTTGCTACAGGCCCCTCTCCAGTAAGTCCAGAGCCCTCTCTCTGGCCTAGATCGATACCTGGGGATGCCCTGTGGATATCTGTTCTTGGGTTCACTGAGGGTTTGATCCACTGATTCACTTTGGACCTCAGACACCTGTATCCAACTGGGTGCTCTTTAATATCATCTGCTTAGATGCCAATCAACACAAGGAAGGGCAAAATTCACTTGCTTCACCAAGTGCTCAGGATAACACGACATATACTTCAGAAAAGTGAAACGACTAATAACGCTATGTCCAACTAGGAGAAAAGAGCTTTGAAAGGGGATCCCACCAAATCTGTGAGGCTGTAGGTATGGCTGTTGAAGGCCCACACTCTGGAGCCCAGCTGCCTGGGTTCAGATCCCAGCCCTGCCACTCGCTGGCCTTGAGAACTCCAGCAGGCTGCTATACCTTTTTGAGCCACAATTACCTTACCTGAAAAATGGAGATGATAGCAACACCTCCCTCGCAGGGGTGCCCTAAGGATTTCACGAGTTAATAAACATAAAGGGCCTCAAACACCTAGCACAGGGATAAGGCTATGGAAGTATTTGCTGTTATCACCTGGCCTTTGAAAAAGACATAAGAGGAAATATAATAACAGGTTCTTTCAATCTATTAAGCGCCTGCCAGCATTCCAGAAGACCCTTATTCATAAGCTCTCTTTCCTTGGCTTGGACTTGTCTCCCTTTGCTAATCTTATTCAAAAGAATAACGACCTACTTTGAAGTAGAAAGCTCTGAGGAAGTCACTTTGAGAGGAAACTTCTCAGGAAATCCCCAAGTAATCTGCTGGGGGAAAAAGAGCAGCATCCTAATCCGCTTAAAAGCCAGCCAGGCTTGAACTCTTGCACTGCATTCCACGTCAGGACAGCGGCTTGGTCATGTGCTGTTCTGTGATCTGAAGCCAGTCCCTGGGTTGCATACTGGGCGAAAGTGGATCCAGCCAAGCACTCATGTTTTCTGCACCACTCAAAAACATATATATTCAACTTCAACACAATTCTACTTAAAGCAAATACCTAACAGAAACATCCCTCCAGATCACCCAACAACCTCTGAATATGTTCTCCCCTTTCTTTGTGGATATTTGAACATTTTGGCAAAGAGCTCTGATCCTTTTGGACCTATGCTGAGGTCTGAGAATAGGTAGCCTCTAAACAGAGTCCCCAAAACATCAGATAAAGAGTTTTCAGTATAAATATGTTCCAGGTAATCCTGGGGACATATTTATACTAAAAAATACTTATTTACATGAAATTCTGATTGAACCAGGTATTCTATTCAGTTCAGTTCAGTTCAGTTCAGTCGCTCAGTCATGTCCGACTCTTTGTGACCCCATCGACTGCAGCACTCCAGGCCTCCCTGTTCATCACCAACTCCTGGAATTTACCCAAACTCATGTCCATTGAGTCGGTGATGCCATCCAACCGTCTCATCCTCTGTCGTCCCCTTCTCCTCCTGCCCTCAATTTTCCCCAGCATCAGGGTCTTTTCAAGTGAGTTAGCTCTTTGCATCAGGTAGCCAAAGTAATACTGCTAAATTCAAATTTTGAGTCTAGGTAGTTTACTTTAAAAATCTGATAATACAAAGCGCTGGCAATGATCCAGATCAATTGGAAGTCTCAAATGCTGGTGGTAGAAATAGCAAAATGGCATAGTCATTTTGGAAAATCATTTGGCAGCTTCTTAAAAGGTAATATACACCCACCATATGACACTACCTACAACATCATCTACCAAAAGATTTGGAAATGTTTAGATTGGATACTGTGAAACTAAAGTCAAAAATAAGTGCACACACACACACACACACACTATACTCTAGATGATAAACTTGTTTGTCACAGAGTCTGCTGCTGCTGCTAAGTCGCTTCAGTCGTGTCCGACTCTGTGTGATCCCACAGATGGCAGCCACCAGGCTCTCCCATTCCTGGGATTCTCCAGGCAAGAACACTGGAGTGGGTTGCCATTTCCTTCTCCAATGCGTGAAAGTGAAAAGTGAAAGTGAAGTTGCACAGTTGGGTCCAACTCTTCACGACCCCATGGACTGCAGCCCACCAGGCTCCTCCGTCCATGGGATTTTCCAGGCAAAGTACTGGAGTGGGGTGCCATTGCCTTCTCCGGTCACACAGTCTAGCATTAGGAATTTCAAAATTGTTTGTATACTTAGAGGAAATACTAGCTAAATATATTGCAAATAATTACAGCTAATTTCTCAGTTTTAGAAAAAAATTGCAAATAAAGAAAGGAAGAGGATTGGAATGAATCCTCAGGTGATAGATTAGAATCAGAAGTATCGATACTGACTTAAGTCTTAAAAAGATACACATACACAGAAAAATAGAGAAACAAAAATAGAGGTGTGTATATGCATGAACTAGTATACATATATGTATAGATTACCTAATTCTCTCTCCTGAGACAGGCCAGAAGCTAATTAGTACACCCACTGCCCAGATGTTGGTTTCTCATACCATTCTCCAGGGAAAGGAACCAAGGCTCCTTGGAGAACTGGTTGACTCTAGGGTTGGAGCAATAAATAAATAAATAAAGATGAGCCTGGAGTATTGTGTGGTGCCAGAAAGTAAGTGCTATTGTTGTTTAGTCACTCAGTAGTGTCTGACTCTTTGTGACCCCATGGATTGTAGCCCACCAGTCTCCTCTATCTGTGGGATTTCCCAGGTAAGAATACTGGAGTGGGTTGCCATTTCCTTCTCTAGGGGATAGTCCCAACCCAGGGATCAAACCCATATCTCCTGCACTGGCAGGTGGATTCCTTACCACTCAGCAGCCAGGGAAGCAAAGAAGTACTAAAAATTATATTAAAAGATGGGTCTCAAAAATATACAAGCAACTCTGACAGCTCAATTCCAGAAAAATAACTGACCCAATCAAAAAATGGGCCAAAGAACTAAATAGACATTTCTCCAAAGAAGACATACAGATGGCTAACAAACACATGAAAAGATGCTCAACAGCACTCATTATCAGAGAAATGCAAATCAAAACCACTATGAGGTTCCATTTCACGCCAGTCAGAATGGCTGCGATCCAAAAGTCTACAAGCAATAAATGCTGGAGAGGGTGTGGAGAAAAGGGAACCCTCTTACACTGTTGGTGGGAATGCAAACTAGTACAGCCACTATGGAGAACAGTGTGGAGATTCCTTCAAAAACTGGAAATAGAATCGCCTTATGACCCAGCAATCCCACTGCTGGGCATACACACTGAGGAAACCAGAATTGAAAGAGACACATGTACCCCAATGTTCATCGCAGCACTGTTTATAATAGCCAGGACATGGAAGCAACCTAGATGTCCATCAGCAGACGAATGGATAAGAAAGCAGTGGTACATATACACAATGGAGTATTACTCAGCCATTAAAAAGAATTCATTTGAATCAGTTCTAATGAGGTGGATGAAACTGGAGCCTATTATACAGAGTGAAGTAAACCAGAAAGAAAAACACCAATATAGTATACTAACACATATATATGGAATTAGAAAGATGGTAACAATAACGCTGTGTACGAGACAGCAAAAGAGACACTGGTGTATAGAACAGTCTTTTGGACTCTGTGGGAGAGGGAGAGGGTGGAATGATTTGGGAGAATGGCATTGAAACATGTATAATATCATGTATGAAAAGAGTTGCCAGTCCAGGTTCGATGCAGGATACTGGATGCTTGGGGCTGGTGCACTGGGACGACCCAGAGGGATGGTATGGGGAGGGAGGAGGAAGGAGGGTTCAGGATGGGGAGCACATGTATACCTGTGGTGGATTCATTTTGATATATAGCAAAACCAATACTAAAAAAAAAGAAAAAAAAAAGATGGGGGCATATCAAACCTGAAGGCTTTCAAGGACCAATGATGGAACCATGTGACCAATAAAGTAAGTGATATGATGGATTATAACTGAAAGAATCAAATAAATGTCCAACAATCCATACTGTTATAAATAAAAACTGAAAAAATATGTGAAGGAGAGTAGACAAGTCGACTTTAACAGAATTCCAATCAACAAACATAGAAAGAAAGAAGGAAGCAGAGAGTCACTATTGGACTACCACTGTGATTACTGCTGAAAGCAAGACCCACTGAAAGATGTTAAAATCAGGAGGCAAGTGATAAAGAATGAAATAATGCCATTTGCAGCAACATATATTGACTTAAGAGATAATCACATTAGGTGAAGTAAGGCAGATACAGGGAAAGACAAATATTAATATCATATGATATCTTCCCTGGTGGCTCAGAGGATAAAGCCTCTGCCTACAATGTGGGAGACCCAGGTTCAATCCCTGGGTCAGTAAGATCTCCTGGAGAAGGAAATGGCAATCCATTCCAGTATTCTTGCCTGGAAAATCCCATGGATATAGGAGCCTGGTAAGCTACAGTCCATGGTGTCGAAAAGAGTCGGACACGACTGAGTGACTTCACTTTCACTTTTCACTTTCATGATATCATTTATATGTGGGACCTAGAATATCATACAAATGAACTTATTTATAAAACAGAAACAGACTCACAGATATAGAGAACAAATTTATAGTTACTAAAGAGGAAAGTGGGGTGGTGTGGGAGGGATAAATTAGGAGTTTGGGATTGGCAAATGCCAGCTACTGTGTATAAAATAGATGAACAAGGTGCTCCTGGGAACAGGGAAGTATATTCAATATCTTCTAATAAACTACAATGGAAAAGAAAAAGTCAGGGGGCAAGAGTTTAAGCACAAACAGGATATTTGCATAGGCTCAAAGTATCTCTCCTCAAATGTTTAATAACTGCAAGAGGAAAAAGAGTGTGTTTATGGTGGAGAATCCTGACAAATACCACCTTTGCCAAGTGATCAACATTAACATCACCAGTAACACATATAAAAATCATGTACCCCTAATATGATGCATGGAACAGGGCACCCTTTTGTGTATCATTCCCCAAACTGCATAACCTCAATCTCATCACGAGGAAACATCACGCATACCCCCAGTGGAGGGACTTCAATAAAATAACTGACGAGCACTCTTCAAAAGCATCAAGTCCATTAAAGAGGATGGGGGAAGGCTAAATGAAATGTGGAATGCTGGAATAGGAAAAAAAAAAAAACAACAACAGTAGTGGGAAAAGTAGTGAAGTACAAACAAACTCTGTAAATTTAATGTATTGTACTAAGGTTGATTTTCTAGCTTACATAATATTCAATAATTTTTAGATGTTAACAAAAAAGGGAGTGGGTAAAGCATACACAAAATCTCTATTTTTGCAACTCTTCTCAGTCTAAAATTACCTAAAAATAAATATATTACCCCCAAACCATAAAACCCTCATTTCTCCCACACAATACCTTACTTTAGCAACAGAAAAAAGCTATTAAAGAGACAATTTTGCTGCAAGAACAGGCTACCACATTTTAGACTACTAAATCATTTCCCAAATCCTCTTTTCATCTTTAAATTGGGTCAGGAATCCTGGAGTCCCTTTTTCCCCCTCTCCTTCCTTCTTCAAATTTCTAAATCAGGATTTCCCACTGACTGCATGCAGCTGGCGCTGTCTCCCGCACAGTTCCACACCCTGCCAAGAGGCAAGGCTCAAGTTGGGGGGCTGTGCCCCTTCTCTGCCTCCACTGCAGGTCGGCGGAAAGTGGGTTCCCCCAGAGGTACTACAGCTGTTAGGATGTCTGCAAACCCTCCTAGAAATTTTGTTGAGTAAAGCAATGCAGAGGAATCTCACCCAGAGCAAGACTTGTGAGGCTTCATGTTAAGGACCCCCAGTAGTCTCATTTTTTGAGGAAAATCACTCCCGTCCCTGAATGCACAAATAAACTATTAATGGTTAACAGAATTAAAGCCATCTGCTGCTGTGTGAACAAGCTGCCAAACTGCGACATTTCATAATGCTGTCTACATCCTTCTATCTTCCCACAAGGCAGAGTTATTATTATTTTTTTAATCTGTAGGCAGATATTTTACCTCATTAAGGTGTTGGTGTTAGCTGCTGTGTGAGGAGACTGTCCTTGGCTTTTCAGTTAGTGCACAAGGGAAACGCCAATTTTTGATTAATATAAAATGCTTGCTGATTGATAATAAGAATCATTGGAAATGATAACTACTCTAAAAAAATAGTCAGGGGAAGAACAGGCTACTTACCGAAAAAAGAGGGACTGAGTGGGTCAGGGCGAGAACCCACAAACCACGAAAACTAGGTACTCAGGCAGACACCATCTAGGTGGGAATACTATTAATAGACTCAAAACACTTTGGAAATATTTATCTTGGAGGCTCAGGGATTCCTGAGACTTTGGGGATGAGAGAATTAGCATCACTGTCCCTTTCTCCGGGCCTTAAGTCAGCTTCTTACAGCATCTGGGCACCCCTCAACCTGGCTAGTCAGCTCTGAATGCCTCTGCCCAACAGCTCAACGCAGAGGCTAAGTCCCAAACCAGTAGCCATCTGAACTTTTGCCCCAGGGGATGACAGACAGCTCGTAATTGTGGATCTGAATCCAAATGAGAACGCTCTCCTGACAGTAAACCACTAGTTACAAAGGCTTCGAACAAACTATCATATCTGGATATAAGATCAGCTCCCTGGTACCTGCCTGTGATTGTCCAGCAAGCCTCTTAGTATCCCCATCTCTCATGGCAGGAGGAAAATGTACACCTAAGCCCTCCAGGCCCAATAGCAGGGCTGTACAATACCTCAACTCACTTCACCCCCACCATGACCCCAAGAAGTGGCTTCCTGTCCAGGGCCTTGTGCTTCTCCTACTGGGCACCTGGCCATCTCCATGGCCAGCGAGTGGGTAGTGGAGGTGGGAGTGGGGGGCTGGACTGGGCTTCCAGGTTGCCATCACGTGGGGTCTTGAGTAGCTACATCTCGATGCCTCTCTTCAGGCAGCTAGGGGAAGCCTCGCCTAAACTTCAGTGTGTTAGATCTCTGCTGCTACAAGTCACCACAAACTTGGGGCATCAGCAATGCCCATTTATCACCTCTCAGTTTCTGTGGGTCAGGAGTCTAGGCACGGTTTGGTTGGATCTTCTCCTCAGGGTCCAAAGGATACAAGTAGGCTGTAAGTTGGGCTGGGTTCTCATCTGGGGACTTTACTGGAGAAAACCTGCTTCTGAGTTTACTGAAGTTGTTAGCAGTACCAACCCTGGTGGCTATGCGACTCAGGGCTCTGGGCTATTGCTGGGAGCCATGCTCAGCTCCTAGAGGTCACACACTGCCCCGCCATGTGGTCATCTCACATCATGGCAGCTTACTATTTCAAAGCCACACAGAGAGTATCTTTCTTCAGTCTTCTAAGTTACCTAAGTTACCTGCTAACATCTAGCACTTTCGCACATACTGTAACCCAGCCAAGGGAGTGACATCATAGCCTCTAACATCTTCCATTGATTGGAAGCAAGACACAGGTGCCACCTGCATTGAAAGGGAAGGGATGTACAATGGTGTGATCTGGGGATTTCTGTAGTTTTTGTCTCCCACACTCAGACACTTCCTTTTGTATTTGATTCAGATTATAGGATTTGATTTCCTTTTCGATCCACCTTGCAGAGTCTGAACTTGGCCTAGATTTCTGTTACTGATCCCTAATTGCTTACCCCCTACACTCTCTCCTTCCAGATGCTCTTATACGATGTAACTGAACATGTCAGTGGCAACCAGCTTTCATGAGTGAATGCCATCTCCAGTCTAAGGATACCGACTGAGAAAGGGTAAGAGTGAGAAACCAATCATCTAAGGTCACACAGATTACAATACAGGTGAAATGTGACCTGGGTCCACTTTGATTCCAAATCCAATCAATGCCTATTAGGATAGCGATAATAATTCCACACATCTCCAGGATCAATAGCAAAATAACGCATTAAATTGCAATTAGTAAATTCAACCATACTATGGAAATATCAACTACAATTTTCATTCACTGAGTTGCCATATGATCCACCAATTTTACACCTGGGCAAAGGGAGGATGAAAATATAATTGAGGGAAATACGCACACCACTATGTTAATAGTAGCAGTAGTCCCAACACACAAGAAATAGAAAAAAAAAAACATAAATTTAACAACAAAAGACGGATGCATAAAGAAGATGTGGCACATATATACAATGGAATATACATGATATTGACTAATAGGATTTGGAGAAAAATGGATGAATAATAATTAAAACTAAAAGTGAAGTCAGAAAATCAAACATCATATGATACCATGAATATGGTATCACTTTTGCCATGTGAGAAAAACGTGTCAGCAATGAGGCCACCCGCACTCCCTATCTGTGTTATTTCAAATCTCTTTAGGAAATGACAATCTCCACACCAAGGCAGGCCTTGAACCAGGAAACAACACAAGTGCACCCAGGGATGGGGGACAGATTGGGCTGGAAGAGCTTTGAAAAGTCACCTGGTCTGCACCTCTCCCCGTGGGGGGTTTCCCACCTCCAGCCTCTGTCTTTAGAGTTGCCTTACCTTTGGACCACAGCACCTTCAGACCAGCAGAAAAGAGGGGTGGGATTGCTTGCTGGGGCAGAGGATATTGGGAAAAAAAGGGAGGAGACACAGCCCCCACGCAGTTTGTTCTGGCTCTTTACACACTCATTTACAGCCATGGAAGGCAACTTTCATGAAGGTTCTCATTCCCCAAGAGACACGTGTACCCCAATGTTCATCGCAGCACTGTTTATAATAGCCAGAACATGGAAGCAACCTAGATGTCCATCAGCGGATGAATGGATAAGAAAGCCGTGGTACATATACACAATGAAATATTACTCAGCTGTTAAAAGGAATGCATTTGAATCAGTTCTAATGAGGTAGATGAAACGAGCCTATTATACAGAGTGAAGTAAGTCAGAAAGAAAAACACCAGTACAGTATATTAATGCATATATATGGAATTTAGAAAGATGGTAATTATGACCCTATATTCGAGATAGCAAAAGAGACACAGATATAAAGAACAGACTTTTGGACTCTGTGGGAGAAGGTGATGGTGGGATGATTTAAGAGAATAGCATTGAAACATGTATATTACCATATGTGAAATAGACCACCAGTCAAGGTTTGATGCATGAGACAGGGCACTCAGGGCATTGGGACGACACTGAGGGATGAGATGGGGAGGGAGGTGGGAGGGGGGTTCAGGATGGGGGGCACATGTACACCCATGGCTGATTTACGTCAATGTATGGCAAAAACCACTACAATATTGTAAAGTAATTAGCTTCTAATTAAAATAAATAAATTAATTAAAAAATAACCCAACATCTAAGGAATATAAGCACTCCTTAAGAAAATCACACTGAGTGAACTGTACTGAAGAAGGCCAAATTAAAGAACCATACAGAACAAGAATTTAAAGTATGTTTATTATACATCCTCAGTGTGATAAGAATTTTTAAAACATGAAGCTTCAGTAAGTTGCTATAATAAAAGAATCAAGTACAAATATTGAGCATGAGAAAGAAAATTTGCCCCAAATCTAGTCAAAGAACGTTTTGTGTCATGTAATTAAAATTTCATATCAAACAAGAAAAAAGAAAGAGTCAGAGGCTCTTCCAGGCTGAGAAACTGACACCTTCACTTTCACAATTATAGAATAGATAGCTAATAAGGACCTATTGTATAGCACATGGAACTCTACTCAATACTCTGTAATATTCTCTATATGGGAAACTAATCTAAATAATAGAGGATATGTGCATATATATATATATATATATATATATAAAACTGATTCACATTGTTGTACACCTGAAACTAACACAACATTGTAAGTCAATTGTACTCTAATAAAAATTCAAAAATAAACTGCACCTGAAAAAAAAAAAAAGAAAATCAAGAAGTGCTGCCACCTTGTGGGCATTTCTCCCAAAACCACAATTCAAATCCAGGCTTCTGGGAACTGAATCCTCCCCAGGCCTTAGGGGCTGTAAATGACACCTGCTCTCAAAAATGGGCCTTGAGAAGGATACTCAAGGAAAATGATGAAAGGGACAGGTTGTCAGGAAGCCTATTTCAGCCAGGAAATTTTACTCACCCACATTATAAGAGGAAAAGTGTAGAATCACAGGAAATCATCCCACCTAGCATCTCTTTCCTGACAAATGCAAACAAAAGGTCATAGGAGGAACCACCTGCTCCCAGGCAAGGCGTCCATCATCACTGAGTCTGCACACAGGTATACTTGGGAGGGCTGACAGCAAGGGGAACATTCTAGCCCACTGGCGTGGGTGTAACTGGAACCAGCCACAGTGGGGACATCATGAGAGGACATAACGCCAAAAGGACCAGACCTAGCATATGGTGCCACACTCTCCCCATGGGGTGTACGCGCTCCACTGAAAAAGGCGTGCATCCCGATGGTCCCTGCTGCACTATTTTAAAGAGGCAAAACATGGAGGCAACAAATTATCTCCTGGACATGACTGCATCCAGGAGATGCGATGCCCAGTTACAAGCTCATGTTTCTCAGCCATAGATCAGAAAGAAATCTTTGAGCTACAGGGATGGGTCCAACTAAATGAAGGAATGCACAAGTGGGAGACAAAAACCTCACCATGGAACCATTCATAGGTGAACTCGACCACCTGAAACAGATGGACTTATTTAAAAAGGAGGAACAGACACAGAGTTAGCAAACAGACCTAGTGTTACCAAGGGGACAAAAGATGGAGGCATAAAACAGGAGGATGCACTTACCCTACACACACTCACATATGTAAACTAGGTCACCAAAGAAAACTTACTTATATAGCACAGAGAACTGTGGTCCACGGCACTGTGTAATACCCTATCCAGGCAAGGATCTAGAAAAGACCGGATATACCTCCACCTATGCTTGAATCAAGGTGTTGTACAAATGCAACAAGCACATCATTGTCCATCAACTATACTCCAAGGTGAATAGACAGTATTTAACTGCTGTAAAAAACGACTACATTGCAAGAGGAGAAGGGGACGACAGAGGATGAGATGGCTGGATGGCATCACTGACTCGATGGACATGAGTCTGAGTGAACTCCAGGAGTTGGTGATGGGCAGGGAGGCCTGGTGTGCTGCAATTCATGGCGTCGCAAAGAGTCAGACACGACTGAGCGACTGATCTGATCTGATAAATATAAATGATATGTAACTACGTGAGTGTGAATTGACTTGTGGTTCATGTGTTGACATAACTATATGGTTCTAGACATTTAATTAAAAATTTATTAATTTTGAAAAAAAAACGACTACATTGAAATATGTATAATATCAAATATGAAACGAGTCGCCAGTCCAGGTTCAATGCACGATACTGGATGCTTGGGGCTGGTACACTGGGACGACCCAGAGGGATGGTACAGGGAGGGAGGAGGGAGGAGGGTTCAGGATGGAGAACACGTGTATACCTGTGGCGGATTCATGTCGATATATGGCAAAACCAATACAATATTGTAAAGTTAAAAAAAAAAAAAAAAGAGACTACTCTAGTCCCCTCAGGCCTGGGGAATCAGACTTGGGTCACATCGCTGGAGCCTGAGCAGCTTCGCCTCCCTCAGCTGGACGCTCCTGGGGCTGAGCACGATGTGCACCCATGATCCTCTCACCTTAGACCTGTCTGTACTCCCTTCTGGAGCAAAGCACAATCTCCAGACCCAGTTTGTCCCCGCAGGATTCAAATAATCCTAGGGCAACCAGAGAATGCAGGACATATTGGGATGGAAGAGCTTTGCAAAGCTGGCTGGTCTGCACTTCTCCCATTGTGGGGGTTCCCACCTCTGGCCTCGGACCTTAGAGTCACCTTACCTCTGGAAGGCAGCACCTTCAGAGGAGCAAATAGAGAGGTTAGAATTGGTCTCAGAGTGGGGATGGATTGGAGGGGCTGAACAGTAATGAGGATACTACAAAGAAAATGCAGCCCACTGGCAGTGTGCTCTGGCACTTATCGCTCACATTTACAACCCAGCAAACCAATTTTCAGGAAGGTTCTCCTTCCCCAAATAGAGGGTTGAAAATCAGGAAGTGCTGCCGTCTTATGCCTGTTTCTCACAGCAACACCACTCAACCTGGGGCTTCTGGGAACGGAATACTCAGAAGGCTTAAGGGGTTGTAAGTAACACCTGTCTTCAAGCATGGCACTTGTACTGGATACAACCACAAACTCCAGGAGGGACAGGCTTTCAAGAAGCGCTTTTCAACTGGGAAATTTTACTCACTCTAAGTATAAAAGGAAAAATATAAAATCACAGGGAATTAGGGCAGCCAGAACCCAACACTTGTCTCTCCACGATGCAAAGAACATTCCAAGGAGGAATCACCTGCTGCCAGTCAAGGTGGCCTACATCAAACACTCTGCACACATTTCATGTTGGGGAGGAATAAAAGAGAGGGATCGCTCCTAGCACACTCTTAGGTGGGAAACTGGAATCAGCCATAGTGGGGAACAGCATGGGGAGACTTAACGCCTGAATAACTGAGGTAACCTTTGATGCGGCACTCCTCCCCACTATATGTATGCTTGAAGACACCTCTGGTACAAAAGACATGTGAACCCCAACAATCCCTGCCACCCTTTTTAAAAGAGGCAAGCTGTGATTCAACCATAATGTCTCTGACAGATGATTGCATCCAGGAGATGAGATGCCCGGTTATAAGTGGGTGTAACTCAGCCGTAGGTCAGAATGAAATGAAACCATCTGCAGCTACAGGGATGGGTCCCACTAAGTGGAAGAAATCAGACAGAGCAAGACAAAGACCCCACGCTATCATTCAGAGGTGAACTCGACCACCTGAAACAGACAAACTCATTCAAAAAGGAGGAATAAACACAGAGGTAGCAAACAGACTTAGTGTCAACCAGGGGACAAAAGAGTAGGGATAAAACATGAGGATGCACTTCCCATGCACACACTCACATATGTAAACTAGGTCCACTTTCTTTAAGGTCCAGCTCTCACACCCATACATGACTACTGGAAAAACCATAGCTTTGACTAGATGGACCTTTTTAGGGAAAGTAGTGCCTCTGCTTTTTATTATGCTGTCTAGGTTGGTCATAAGTGGCAGGAGGAAACAAACAAGTGTCAATTTTTCCCTGCATTGGGGTCTTTTCCAATGAGTCAGTTCTTTGCAACAGGCGGCCAAAGTACTGGAGCTTCAGCTTCAGCATCAGTCCTTCCAATGAGTATTCAGGGTTGATATCCTTTAGGATTGACTGGTTTGATCTCCTTGCGTCCAAGGGACTCTCAAGAGTCTTCTCCAGCATCAATTCTTCCATTCTCAGGCTTTTTTATTGTACAGATCTCACATCCATACATGACTACTGGAAAAACCATAGCTTGACTATACGGATCTCTGTCGGCAAAGTAATGTCTCTGCTTTTTAATTCGCTATCTAGGTTTTTCGTCCAAGGAGCAAGTGTCTTTTAATTTCAAGTGAAAGAGGACAGTGGAAAAGTTGGCGTAAAACTCAACATTCCAAAAACTAAGATCATGGCATATGGTCCCATCACTTCATGGCAAATAGATGGGGAAACAACGGATACAGTGAGGGACTTTATTTTGGGGGTCTCCAAAATCACTGCAGATGGTGACTGCAGCCATGAAATGAAAAGACGCTCGCTCCTCGGAAAAAAGCTATGACCAACCTAAACAGCATATTGAAAATAGAGGCATTACTTTGCCAACAAAGGTCCGTCTGTTCGAGGCTATGGTTTTTCCAGTAGTCATGTGTGGATGTGAGAGCTAGACCATAAAGAAAGCTGAGTACTGAAGAATTGATGCTTTTGAACTGTGTTGTTGGAAAAGACTCTTGAGAATCCCTTGGACTGTAAGGAGATCAAACTCATCCATCCTAAAGGAAATCAATTCTGAATATTCATCGGAAGTACTAATGCTGAAGCTGAAACTCCAATACATTGGCCACCTGATGCAAAGATATGACTCATTGGAAAAGACCCTGATGCTGGGAAAGATAGAAGGCAGAAGGAGAAGGGGCCGACACAGGGTGAGATGGTTGGATGGCGTTACCGACTGGATGGTCATGAGTTTAAGCAAGATCCAGGAGTGGTGATGAACAGGGAAGCCTGGTGTGCTGCAGTTCATGGGGTCACAAAGAGTCGGACATGATTGAGCAACTGAACTGAGCTGATACTTTCCTGTGTACATACACAGGCAGGACAAGCTACAATTATGTTGATGCCCCCAAGGACTTCCCTGTAGCTCAATTGGTAAAGAGTCTGCCTGCAATGCAGGAGACCAGAGTTCGATCCCTGGGTTGGGAAGATCCTCTGGAGAAGGAAATGGCAATCCACTCCAGTAGTCTTGCCTGGAGAATTCCATGGACAGAGAAGCCTCATGGGCTACAGTTGGTGGGGTCGCAAAGAGTTGGACACGACTGAGCGACTAACACACACACACACCACACACAGATAAATATATAGTTTATTATGTGTGATAGTGTTAATCAGTTCTTTTAAGGCCAGTTCTTGGAAGTATGCTAGGCATAGACTCGGGACTGAGAGGGTAACGGGCAGGAGGGTTAGAGGGTCCCCAAGCAGAGGAAATAGGCAGCAAGTGTCAGAATTTCTCCCCCCTCTCTTAAGCGGCAGGAGGAAACAAACTACAAGTGTCAGACTTTTTTTCCTTCTCTATACAAAAGTAAAAGGAGGTTTCTTTTAAAATTCCGCATTTCCGTGATGATACCTGTTACCACCTGAACTTAACTTCTCTCAAACCTTTAGCTAACCAATGTGTTTTTCCTATGGAAATACTTCTCTTAAGCAATGTTATTGAACTTATTTCATTATTTACTTTAAACTCTGTCTTTCTTCAAGTAGGTTCCACCCAAGACTCAGAGGGGATAATGGCTCAACAACCCAGTATGATTTACTCATGGAAATGTTCACTTAAGCTATGTTAATTAAACTATGGATTTGCTTGGAAACCAGCCTTTCTTCAAGATTCGTGTCAATTGTTTTATGGATCAGGATGACTCACCTTGTGCCAAATGCATGTTGTGGGTGAGGGGCCTGGTGCCACTCTCTCTGTTTTGAGGCATTCCTTTCTCTAATGAGCAGCTTGCTGATAAGGCTTCCCTGGTGGCTCAGAGGTAAAGCCTCTGTGTGCAGTGCGGGAGACCCGGGTTTGAGCCCTGGGTCAGGAAGATCCCCTGGAGAAGGAAATGCCAACCCACTCCAGTACTCTTGCCTGGAAGATTCCGTGGGCTACCATCCATGGGGTGGCAAAAAGTCGGACACGACTGAGCGACTTCACTTTCACTTTTCACTTTTCAATAGGTATATAACTTCTTGCTCTAAACAAACAAGGGTACACTCTTTCTGCCGCCTTCCGATGTCTGTCAGAAGCTTTTTCTATCTCTTTCATACTTTAATAAAACTTTACTACACAAAAGCTCAAGCGATCAAGCCTTGTCACTGGCCCTGGATCGAATTCCTCTCTGCAGGCCAAGAATCCTGGCGTCATTCATGGCTCATAGGGACAACCTTTCAGTATTGGCTCAAGATGAAGCATTTTATGGCATGGCTGCAGTCAGGTCATCAGGCAGTTCGCCTTTTCCCTCTGGGGCAGTTACAGTACCTGTAAAACTCAGAAATGTGGGACTTCCCTTGTGATCCAGTGGTTAAGAGTTTGCCTTCCAAGACAGGGACATGGGTTTGATCCCTGGTCAGGGAAGTGAGATCCCACAAGCTATACAGCAGCTAAGCCTGCATGCCACATCAAAAGATCCCACATCCACAACAAAGATCCCATGTGCCACAACTAGGACTTGATGCACTCAAATAAATATTTTTCAAAAAGAAAAAAAAAGAGGAAAAGGGAAAATGGTAGGGAGAGAGATGAAAAGAAATGGGTCATGAGTTAATAACTGATGAACTTCAGTGATGAGCACGTGAGTTTTATTATTCTCTTTTCTTTACTTTTGTGTATGCTTGATCAATTACCACAATCAAAAATTTAAAATATAGACTTAAAAAAACAAAAGGATGCGTGAACTATAATGTCATCTAGCATAGCAGGAAGTCAGCAGAGAATGTCTAAAGTTGAGAACTACATTAAAAAGTTAATATAGATATAAGCACAGTATTTACAAAGACTGAGGCAGATTATTAGACAAACTGAAACTAGAAATGCTGAAAATGAGAAAGGGATGCTGATGGGAAGTGCATAGGACCTTTGATTTGTATTATGTGCCTTTTGTTCTCCCTGACTTTCATTCCGGGTTGAATTGTGTCTGCCCACAACCCGCTGCCCCTAAAAAGATTTGTTGAAGTCCTCATCCCTAATACTTCAACATGTGACCTTATCTGGAAATAGGGCCTTTACAGAGGTAATCAAGGTAAAATCAGGTCAGTAAGGTGGGATGTAATCTAATGTGACTGATGTCCTTATAAAAGGGGGAAATTTGCACACAGAAGGCAGGCACACACAGAAAGAAAATGTCGACCTGAAGATGGAGGATTGGAATAGTGCATCGAGAAGACAATGAATAGCAAAAAATGCCAGTGAACCACCAGAGCAGCTGGATGGGGTAAGGAAAGATCCTTCTCTTACTGGTTTCAGAAGGTGCGAAGCTCTGCAAATACCTTGATTCCAGACTTCCTGTTTCCATATAGTGAGAGAATACATTTTTGTTGTTCTAAGCCATCTAGTTTGTGGTATTTAGTCACAGTAACCCTGGAAAAGAAATACAACTTAAAAACATTTCAAAATGCAATGAGATTGATGAGCTATGCTGAAGGTAGGCTAAAATAGAAAATTACTTGCACCAGTTGGCATAATTCTCTTGGTTTTGTTATTATTCGCTGGGAAGTAGCAGCAGAAGGACAAGAGTGAGAGCAAAGGCAGGGGCTCATGAGAGAGCGGCCTGGGTGACAGTGGTTAAGAGCGAGGGCATGAGAGAACTGATTGTAGTCAGAGTGGGATCCGAAAGTTTAAGATGTTTGAGGGGGAGCAGATCATGAGAATGAAAAGTCGAGAATGTGGCCGTGCAGGTGGGGAGCTGAGGTGCAGAGAAGAGAGACTGTCAGAGGCAGGGGAGAGGTCAAGGAACTATGAGTAGCGTGGGCTGCCCAGGTAGACACTAAAGTCACCCAGGATGATGGCAGGACTCAGGATGCCAAGGGCACCAGTGAGCCAGGTGCCTGAGTCTTCAATGAATGAAGAAGGACCAATAAGTGCTGTGTAACCACAATCTCAGTGGCTGTAAAGACCACCCATTTATTACCTCATAGCTTCTTTGGGCCAGAAGTCTGGGTGCAGGTTAACTGGGTCTTCTGCTCAGGGTTTCACGAAGCTGCAGTCGATGTGCTAGCCAGGGCTATGTTCTCATCTGAGGCCCTGGGTTCTCTTCCAACTGATTCATATTGTTGACAGAGTTCAGTTTCTTGGGGTATAGGACCGAGGTCCTCATTTTCTTGCTGGCCATCAGCCAAGGATTGCTCTCAGCTCCTAGATACCACTTACAGTTCCTTGCCACGCAGCCCTCTTACAGGTGCTCTCACATGGTAGTCTACTTCATCAAGGCCAGCAAGGGGAATCTCTCTAATGCAGGGAAAGCCTGGCCCTCTTTTGTAAGGATCACCTGGTGAGGTCAGAATCACCCAGGATAATCTCCCTTTTGATTAAGTGAAAGTCATCTGATGAGGGACCTTAATTATATCTGCAAAAATTCCTACACCTTCCCCACACACTATTGTTGGCAAACAAGTAGTCCATTCCACCCATACAACATACATTCAAGGAGAAGGGATTATACACGGACATATATACCGGGGGCGGGGGGTGGGTAGAAAACTTGGAGGCCATATAGAATTTGACCTACCACAAACGAGCCCTATCTGGAACCTCGACTCCACCAGAGAACAGACATCTTAATTCCACGTTGCTCCAGTTACTTCTTACTAGTGACTAATTATTGCTATCCAGCAACTTGGGATTTTCTCCTCCTAGCAGGCTATCACCTAAATTCTGTGAGGCTTAGTTTCCTGGCGTCTGGAGAAACAGAGAATCTGGCCCCTGTCACTGGCCACTGTACGCGCCAGCATCCACTGGGCTGTGATGTAGCAGTACATCCCATGTGGCCCTCAAAGACAGCACATCTTCATGCTGGCTTCCAATGAGGTGTCATCATCCTAGCCTGGTTCCTAGCTACACCGTCCACAGCAACATCCTTTGGAGGGTGACTTTTTCTTTCTCTGCCACAATCACTACTTCTTCTTGGGGGCACAGGTAAATTCAGCTGCTTTCCTATGCTACTTTAGTGCCACAGGAAGCACAGGGGGCTGCCTCCGGCAGCAGAGCCATGCTGGTGGGAGAGGACTTCTAAGACTGAACACTGCTCAGGGTACAGTCCAGCGAAGGATCACAAGTTCCTCTGACCCGGGATTTCTATCATCCTCCCACCTTTGACCCTAACTCCTGGGGTGAGGGCATAACACATGGGTCTGCTGGTCAACATCCCCCAGATATCCTGCCACAGCCGAAGGATGAGGATTCAGGGAGAATTCAAGGTTTGTTTCAATCCGATCTGGGATCTTCAGATGGGCACTCCATAAAGTCAACCTCTGCCTCTTCCATTCACTGCTGTATGCACAGGGCTGGCACAATTTCTTGGATTTCGAGGAATCACTGGGATGAGCAGCACAATCAGAAGTACTTGAGTGAGAAGGCAGAGCAGCCAAGATTGTGCTCAGCATGCTGCCAGTGAGGGCTCTCATCCTGAACAGAGCAGCAGGCAGCACCCTTGTCTCTGGGCACATGAACTGAATCTGAGGAGCCCGATGTGGACTGCAATTGCTACCACAAGTGCTGGGCACCGAGGGCCCCGTTCCAGGCAGTGACGGTCTCAGGATGTGCTAGACGGGTCTCTAACTGCCTGGGGAGTGGCTGGTGCACGGATCTGGATCTGGGCCGCCAGGAGGTGGATGATACAGCAGGACTAGCCTGGTTTCTGCAGCTTCCCAGGTGGCACTAGTGGTGAAGAACCCGCCTGCCAATGCAGGAGACATGAGAGACGAGGGTTTGATCCCTGGGTCAGGAAGATCTCCCATGGAAGGAAATGGCAACTCACTCCAGTTTTCTTTCCTGGAGAATCCCATGGACAGAGGAACCTGGTGGGCTACAGTCCATGGGTCACAAAGTGTCGGACAGGACTGTAGAGACTTAGCACACACACAGCCTGATTCCAACTGCGGACTCTTGGAGGGAGTGAAAGTGAATTGAATCACAACCGGAACCTGATACTGCTGAAGTAAAACCCAGTGGAACACGAGGGCACAGAAGAAGGACTGGGCATCACTGCAGCCTTGACATTTGCTAAGCTTCAGGCTTCCCTGGTGAACTGATGTTTTTGAACTGTGGTATTGGAGAAGACTCTTGAGAGTCCCTTGGTCTGCAAGGAGATCCAACCAGTCCATCCTAAAGGAAATCAGTCCTGAATGTCCATTAGAAAGACTGATGCTGAAGCTGAAACTCCAATACTTTGGCCACCTGATGTGAAGGACTGACACATTGGAAAAGACCCTGATGCTGGGAAAGATTGAAGGCGGGAGGAGTAGGGGACGACAGAGGATGAGATGGTTGGATGGCATCACTGACTCGATGGACATGAGTTTGAGTAAGCTCCGAGAGTTGGTGATGGACAGGGAGGCCTGGCGTGCTGCAGTCCATGCGGTCACAGAGTTGGATACGACTGAGTGACTGAACTGAACCGAACTGATTCCTGAGTCTGTAAAAATATCCACCTGATACACCAGCCAGCAAATGCCCGACCTTTCTTTAAAAAGTACTATCTCAACAGATACAAAGAAGAGACTAAATATAGGACTGGAGTATGAGATAGATTGAAACATAAGAATAGCAGATACTCGAACAATTTAAGTATATATATGATGGCTCAATGGTAAAAGAATCTGCCTGCAATGCAGGAGATTCAAGAGACTGGAGTTCAATCCCTAGGTCAAGAAGATCCCCTGGAGAAGGAAATAGCAAACCACTCCAGTATTCTTGCCTAGAGAATCCCATGGACAGAGGAGCTGGTGTGCTACAGTCTGGGCTGCAAAAAAGTTGGACACGACTGATGCAACTGAGCAGAAGCAGTGTAGCCCAAGAATTAATATATAGCTAAAAATCCAAACATACACGCACATATACATGTTGAGTGCATACATTGTGGTTTGTGCATGTATGAGTATATAAGCACTGCTGCTGCTGCTAAGTCCCTTCAGTCGTGTCCGACTCTGTGCGACCCCATAGACGGCAGCCCACCAGGCTTCCCTGTCCCTGGGATTCTCCAGGCAAGACCACTGGAGTGGGTTGCCATTTCCTTCTCCAATGCATGAAAGTGAAAAGTGAAAGTGAAGTCGCTCGGTCGTGTCCGACTCTTAAGCGACCCCATAGACTGGAGCCCACCAGGCTCCTCAGTCCATGGCATTTTCCAGGCAAGAGTATAACCATTTTTCTTTTTTAAAGTCACTCAGTCGTGTCTGACTCTTTGTGAACCCATGGACTATACAGTCCATGGAGTTCTCCAGGCCAGAATACTGGAGTGGGTAGCCTTTTCCTTCTCCAGGGGATCTTTCCAACCCAGGGATCGAACCCAGGTCTCCCGCATTGCAGGTGGATTCTTCACCAGCTGAGCCACCAGGGAAGCCCAAGAATACTGGAGTGGGTAACCTATCCCTTCTCCAGCAGATCTTCCCAACCCAGGAATTGAACCAGGTCTCCTGCATTGCACATAGATTCTTTACCAACTGAGCTATGAGGGAAACATATAATCTACACACATATATACATACAAATCTGACAGACACCTCATAGACATGTGAAATGTATTCACCAATATGAATGAGGATTAAACAGTGAAAAGGACAGCACTCCCACAGGATCAACTCTTATGGCTGAATGGTGAAGAACTGATGCTTTCGAACTGTGGTGTTGGAGAAGACTCTTGAGAGTCCCCTGGATAGCGAGATCAAATCAGTCAGTCGTAAGGAAATCAACCCTGAATACTCATTGGAAGGACTGATGCTGAAGTTGAAGCTCCAATACGTTGGCCACTTGATGTGAAGAGCCAACTCATTGGAAAAGACTCGGATGCTGGGAACAATTGAAGGCAGGAGGAAAAGGGGACAAGAGAGGATGAGATGGTTGGATGGCATCACAAACTCAATGGACATGAGTTTGTTCAAACTCTGGGAAAGAGTGAAGGACAGGGAAGACTGGCACGCTGCAGTCCATGGAGTTGCAAAGAGTTGGACACGATTGAGCAAATGAACAACCACCAACAGGTAATATTATCTAATCATCAAACCAAGGGTTCCCCTAAATCACCTGCCATGACTCAGCCTCTTCACCTAAAACCAAATATTTTATACAAAATGTTTTCCAAGTATGGTGACTGCTGACGGGCCCCCACAGGAAGATGTGTGGTTCCCTGTGCTCCCACATGGTCATGGGCACAGCAGGCCCCCATCCAGCATCTGTCCTGGGACTGTAGCCTTCTCTCGAGTGTTAAGGAGGCCCCCTCCTGAATGAGGATGAGGGGGTCCAGTCACCCCGCAACAGAGGTTCTCATAGAATACAATTCCATTCCTACTGGGACTCCTGGAGACCCCGGTCCGGGCTGTCAGGCCAAGCCACGCCTCCTCCACTACTTCCTCAGTGACTCAGGGAGTCAGAGTCGGTCTGAGGGCACAGTCTCATGTGGACAGAGGGAGGAGCCCACATCCTGCAGAGACTCGAGGTGAGGACCGAGGGTCCCCAAGGGATGCATGTGCCGCCCTCCCAACAGCCATGGGGGACCATGGGGTGTGGCGTCCAGATGTGACGTCACTGACCCCGCTGGGAGGGGAGAAATGAGGGCCTGGGTCACGGAGCTTGCATTTAGGTCAGCAGAGTGAAGGAGCCCAGCTGTGCTAGGAGTCAAGGTAGAACCCTGAGGGGGGCGCTGGGAGTGCAGGACATACAGATCGTCACTGCTTTTAGCCCTGGGAGACCCCGACAGGCTTGTGGGAATGAGCCCCCTCTCCTGCTTGCCTCTCAGGGGTCCTGGCTTAGGGGGATGCTGGCTCTAAGGTGAGCAAAGTTGGCAGCTGAGGGCGGTGCCTAGGTGAGCTGGGAGTCAAGGTGACAAAGAGAAAGATGGTTGAGGAACCCCTGTGGGATCATCTCAGCTTTGGGAAGCCCTGGGCTTGGAGCCGTGATATCATGTCCACAGTCTCCTCCCAGGGTCTCAGGGCAGTGAAGGCCTTGATGTGAGGGTCCTGCTTCGGGTCAACATAGGGACATCCCCGGACCTGCCAGGGCTCAAGATGAGGGCCTTGAGGGAGGACACAGGTAACCCCACAGGTCCTGGCACCTGCTGTCAGCCCTGGGAGAGCCTGGTGGCGGCATGAGCACAGGGTCGCAGAGACACTGGAGACTTGATATAAGGGAGGGGCCTCAGAGGGTGAAGGGGAGGATCTTAGGTTCTGAAAGAGTCTGGGTGAGGACCCTGAGGGAGGTCTGTGGGGACCCTGGCCCTGGGATAGGTTGAGCCCAGCATGCGTGGTCTCACTTCCTGATATCCGGGTCTCAGCCTGGGGTCCTGAAATAAGGGGCCGACTTGCTGACATCCGGGTCTCAGACTGGGGGCTTCGCATATGGGGCGGAGACCCAGGTGGGCCAATTCCCAGGTCCTGTGGTGTGTCAAGTTGAGGACGCTGAGGGAGGAATAGGGTATCGTGGACCACAATCAGAGGAGACCTCAGAGTAGCCCGTCTCTGTTATCAGTCCGGGGTGTCCGTGGGATAGAATGAGCGAAAGAGGCGTGGCCTGACTTCCTGACATCCGGTTCTTGGAGAGGCGGGCCCTGGTATAAGGGGCCGGGGCTTCAGTTGGGGAGACGCGAGAATCCCAGGTCCTGACTGGACGCAAGGTGAGGTGCCTGAAGGAGGACTGCGGGGGTCCCTGCGTGAGGCCCGACGGAACCCCACAGATCCCCGCCCCGGTAGTTGGCCCTGGGAGCCGTTGTGGTGAGACGAGCACACTAAGCCTGTCACACATGCAGGCCTCAGAGAAAATGGGGACTTGGTGTGAGGAGCCGGGCCTCAGGTAGGGAGAGGACAGAGCCCAGGTCCTACCGGGAGTCAAGGTGAGGACACTGAGGGAGGAGGGGAGCCCGACCCCAGAACAGAGGGGACCCTGGTAGTCCCCGGGCGGGATAACCATGTGCAGGATTTCCTGACACCCGGGTCTCAGAGAGCCTGGGGTCCTGGTGAATGTGGCGCAGTTCCAACATGGCGGACGGGACAATCGCGGGTCCTGCCTGGAGTCTAGGCTCCATGCGGGGAAGGACTGAGGCTGTTAGACCCTAAGGCAGGGAGGGATCCTTGCTCTTGCCCAGGGGGCTGGCACGGGGGCCGGTCTTGGAGGCCCCAGAGCGGGGTGAGCAGCTTATTCACCTCTTTCTTAGGGGCCTTAAGGTGAGGTGTTCTGGTGGAGGGCGGAGGCTTCAGGTCTGCAGAGGCTAGACTCCCCGGATACCGAGGGAGGTCTCAGCAGACACCCGCCCCTCTGTTCAGTGCTGGGAGGCCAGGTAGGACGTGAGGAGCGGTGACCCAGCATCTCTCCAGCCTAGGAACCGCGGGAGGCCCTAGGCAGGTGGGGCCACATATCAGGCCCCCTGGAACTTTGTCCAGATGTGGCTCTTGTTCTGAGCTTCCCTGGAGGCCCCCAAAGGGGGAAGGTCCAGGCCATTCCAGTGGAAAAGTGAGCACTACACGTGAGCCCCAAAGGGACTAGCCACCCCAGATCTGGGGGGACCTCACAGAGTCAACCCCTCCTACCAGCACAGAAGGCCTAGGTCTGTGCCACAGTCTACCCCTGAGGTGCCCCCTCCATTTGTCTCACAGGGGCTCCAGGAACCAGGAGGAGAAGACTGAGGTCTGAGGTCTGTGTTCTGAGGTCACAGGAGTACCAGGAGTCAAGCTGAGGTGGGTGTCCTGAGTGTGCACAGGGGTTCCCCATCCCAGAACAGACGGGACCTCAAAAGACCCTAATCCCCCCACCTTGTCAGCCCCAGAATCTCAGGCTATACTGCCTGCACCCTGAGCCGGAATTTGTCTTCCTCACTTGACAGGGGACTGACCACCAAGGAGGAGCGCCCCTGTAACGCCCAAGAGCAGCCCTCAAGGAAGACCGGTAAGTGGACTCAGTCAGAGCCACCCGTGGCGCATTTCAAAACTGAGACCATTTACACTCTCTCTCTTTCCCAGGTCAGTGGTCTCCATTTTCCCCCTGCCACACCCGCACTGGGCACAAGACCCCAGTCATCATGCCTGTGGTCCCAACAAATGAGCTCTGCACTTCTGAGGAAGACCTTCAGGGCCAAATCCAGGCCGAGGGCCCAGTGGAGGCGCAGCTCCTGGGGGCTGAGGCGGAGGATGCCTCAACCCCTCTGGCCTCCTTGCCTCCAGTCTCATCTTCCTCTGCCGCTGCAGATGCGGAGACCTTGCTTATGCAGGCTCTGAATAGGATGACGACTCAACTACTGGAGTTCCTGCTCCTCAAGTATGGCACCAAGGAGCCGATTTTCCAGGCTGAAATGCTGAATATGGTCCTCAGGGATAACCAGGCCCACTTCCCAGTGGTCTTCCGTAAAGCCACACAGTACATGCAGCTGGCCTTTGGCCTGGATATGAAAGAGGTAGACCACAGAGAGCACATCTATGTCATGGTCCCCACCCTGGGCCTCACCCTCAATGAGATGCAGAGGGATGAGCAGAGCATACCAAACGCTGGCCTCCTGGTGATGGTCCTGAGTCTGATTTTCCTAGCAGGGGACCAGCTCAGTGAGGAGAAGGTCTGGGGAGTGCTCAGCAAGATGGGGGTATTTCCTGGGGTAGAACACTGCATCTTTGGGGAGCCCAAGGAGCTGCTGACCCAAGTGTGGGTGCGGGTGGGATACCTGCAGTACCGGCAGGTGCCTTACAGCCACCCTGCTCGTTATGAGTTCCTGTGGGGTCCCCGGGCCTATGCAGAGACCAGCAAGCAGAAAGTCAAGGACTTTCTGCGCAAGATCAAAGGAAGGGGTCCCAGGTTCTTCCCACCCCGGTTTGCAGAGGTGTGAGGGAAGAGGAAGAGGGGCCCTGAGCCAGAGCAGCAGCCAGGCTCCTTTCAGGCCCACATCCAGCAGCTTGTCCTGGGGGTAGGAAGGGAGGCTGATCCTTCCCCCTGTGTTTGAAGAGGGAGCATTCAGCCTTCTCAGTCGTGACGGCTGGGAGAGTTGGGGGAACTGTTGTGTAGCATCTTTGGCTTCCTGTTCTCTATAGTAACATGGAGATCCGCTTCTGTTTCCTTTAGAAATTTTTCAAATGTTATTCCTTTTAATAGAAGGCCTAATGAGCTTCAGTGGCCAGCTATGTCAGTAACGTTGATCACAGTGTGTTTGTGCTCACCAGTTCAAGAACAAGAGTTTTGCTGTTTTGTAAAAGTGATTGTGAACCCTTTATTTTGTCACTCTGAACAAGATTACATGGACTTGGAATGTAACTATTTTGGAAATATGATATTACTTAGTAAGAATTAAGAAATAAAATGTATTTGAGGTGAGTTCCTCTGTACTTCTTGTCTGTCATTTTATACAGCTAAACTATCACTGTTCAATTGGAGTTTTTCAAGTTACTATTTAAGAAATTACAAAAAGCCTGATTTGACTTAATAAGTGTCCCTCTCTGGCTCATTTATTCCACAGACCTTCATGGAGCCTGTGCTCTGTGGAAGGCCCTGTGTTAGCAGTGGGAACACTAGAAGCAGGACACCCCATCACCTAGAGCGATGATCTAAGAGCTGAAGTCACATGAGGAAGGTGGACAGACATCTCCCAGTTCCTAAGAACAAGGCAACCAGGGGCAGGGTCCAGGAGGAGCACTTGAGTGTTGGTGCCTGGGCCAGGGTGGTTTGGGGCTTTGGGAAGCTGGGTTCATTCTGTGGGAGGTGATTGTGATGAGGGTGGATGGTGGTAGCAGCCAGAGTTATACACAGTGTCTTATGGGTGAGAAGAAAATCTGAAATGGGACATACAACACTAGAAGATCCTCTTCTGTCCTAGATAAATTTCCTGGGGCAGGAAGAGATGTTACACTGTGGTCAGAAACAGACACCTGTCTATGCTGCTTGATCTAGGTACACCAAAAATTTGCAAAATGGGGAGGGGTGAGTGGACTTTGGTTTGCTGCACAATCTACTCAGTCTTGGAGAATATAGTTGAAGACGACTTGGTAAGCAGCCCCAAACTTTTGGTAGGCTTTTAATGGAGTGTCTTCTTTGAAACTGGTGGCTGTGCACTTAACCTAATGGAGGAGCTTATCCAGGTGGTCAGGCCCTAAAGCCATAGATGAGGAGGCGTTATGGAAACCACAGTGGCAAAATCTGCACTGAACCTGAATTCACACACCTCAGAATTCTCCTTGGAGGTGAAAAGTGCGGCATTGTGCGTATCCTAGCTAGATTTTATGAATAAAACTCCCACTGCCCTTGTTCTCTCACTGTCGCTTGCCTGATATCTGCCCTCATGAAGCGCATGGCTGTCGCGGAGCCTAAGGGCACCTTGCAGGTGCTCAGGCAAGTCCCATCGTGTGGAGGCAGCCGGGCCTCCCGGGGGAGACTGTGTCTGGCTCAGGAGGCAGGGGCACATCCTCAGCTCGCTGAGACTGGGCAGCATCACTGCAGAGGGAAGGGCAGAAAGAGCACTGGAGGGAGCTGGGGGGACCCCTCCCTGACATTGCCAAGACCCTTGGAAACTAAATCAAATCTTGCATTTGAAAGTGCTGATGATACAGAGTTTTGACTAGAAACAGAAGGAAATTCAAGGCACGTTGGGATTTCTCAAAAACTCCTCAACACACAAAGGGAATCGTCTTCATCGCAGGCTACACCCACTGGCTGCTGTCTCTTGAGCACCGAGCACACGGCAGGGCAGGGGAGAGACTCCAGGTCCTTGTTCAGGTCTCTTCTCCCTCTGCTTCCTGGAAGCTGCCTGCAGGGAACATGGGATCCTAGGTAAACCTCCAACAGTTTGGGAATAAATACATGACCAACTCACGAATTTAAATACAAAGAAAAACACTTTCTATATAAGTAACAATAGCATGTTGTTTGGGAAAAAAGCATCCCATTTGTGCTGATATCTGGGGTGGAAAGATATTCTGGAGGAAGGCGGTGCCACTTCATGGGTGCCACTTCATGGCACTGAGGTCCCAAGAAGCTGGAAAGGCTCCTTCCTGACTGACTGATGGAAGCTCTGTCCAGGCGCCGTCCATGCAGGGCCAAGGTGAGGACCTGGGCTCCTCCCAGTGGCACTGATCTCGTGAGGCAGCAGTGAGTGGTTGAGTGAAGTGACATCTTAATTCCCTGCCCAGGAATTGAACCTGGGTAGCCTGGATGAGAGCCCGGAATCCTAGCCAGGAGACTAGCAAGGGCTAGAGGCTGAACGCTATTGTTTCATGGATCATTGCCTCCAGTGAAAAATGCATTTATCACAGAAGCAGAAACTGTAAATGCAGGCACGAGGTTTATTATTAGAAACATAGCACGACAAGTGGGAGAGCACATAAAGAAATGGCTTAGTTGAGACAGAAGCAGGCAGAGACGCAATCCTGGAGAGAAAGAGTGTGGATGTCACACCTGGTGAGCAGGAGCACAGTCAGGAGGCGGTAAAACCATTTATATGAGGCAGTCGTGGATTTTTGTCTTCCTTCAGGCCTATCATCTGGTTTCTTTCTCTACACCTGACCTCCCTGGGACACTCCCCTGCATTCGTACATACACCCCTCAGCCAAGACGGACCTCGAAGTGAAGGTTTCCCTGAGGAGCAAGACGCATTATGGTCTGGCATTATCCCTTGACTTTTGAGCCACAAGGAGCCTTGCTTCACATGTCTGATGTCTCCCTTGGTACAAAACATGGAGGAATGGAGATCCTTTTATCCTTTACTCAAACAAGGTTTTGCCCCTCTTTGTCCTTGCCATGACTGTTACATTTAGGTATTTATAAGAGACAAACACTGGCTATTTACTCTATCTATATTGTTTTATTCATTTCAGAGAGCAAAGAGGAGGCTGACTGTAAGTGCCTCAACTGTAGGCATACTATCTCTTGGCACAGGGAATACTAACATTTGTAAGTATCCCGCATGAAGCCGACTTCTTTGTGCCCCATGAAATGCAAACTGGAGGCCAGTTGAAAATGTCTAACTTGGAGCCCATCCATCCATATTCCTCTGCCTTACCGTGTGATGCATAAATACTTTCTTCTTTTTTTTTTTTTTTAGCTGTAAATTCTATACGATTTTATTTATTTATTTATTTATGTTTTACTTTACAATATTGTATTGGTTTTGCCATACATCAGCATGAATCCGCCACAGGTGTTCACGTGTTCCCCATCCTGAACCCCACTCCCACCTCCCTCCCCATACCATCCCTCTGGGTCATCCCAGTGGTAAATGGTTACTAATTCTGTTCCATTTATTCACTGGGACAAGATGATCTGACTTGCCAAAATAGCCATCAAGGCACAGAAGCCTTGAGATATATATAGCTTTGTGATTGAGTCCAACACAAATACTTGGAAGTCATAATCCTTGAACTTCGGACAGGGCACAGGGATCCCCCATGCCCATGACTTCAACCTCCAAAGGCTAAGTCTCTGTGCCTAACTTGCCTTTCATTCGGTTGTTCACTTCTGGTGCCATTTCAGAGCATGATGATCATAGTAATTTTAAGAAGGCAGACATGAAAAGGGAAGACACTGCAGAGATCAACCTAATCAAGGTGAGGGGGTCAGGCAACTGTATGCTCCCCACATTGATCCCATGAGTAGTCTCTCACAATGAGCTTCCCCCAGGGAGGCAGCTCCTTCAGTGGAGGCCCATTCCAGAGAAGACTTTTGCTCTGAGTCCTCCTCCACCAACACCGGTGGCCCTGAGCAAATGAGTGGGCTAGTGACAAAGAGGAGATCTGGGTGGCACCACACATCCACTGTAATCCACCCCTCCTGACTTTGACATGCACTCTCTTCATCTGGAGAGATCACCTCATCTGAGGACAGCTCCTTGAGCATTCTGGTTGGCTTCCTCTCCTCCTAAAGAAGCTCAGAGAGAAAGACTGGACAAATGCTGGGCCCTCACAGATGCAGCAGCTGCTGCACCACAACTGATGGTCACTCTCTCTTGCCCGAGATCCGTTCTACATCCCCTGTACTCTCAGCCAGGACCTCGGCCATTTCCAGTGGCTTCCCTGGTGAGGTAATACAGACTTTGTCCCTCAGGGTTCTGAAGCCCTGGGCCCCATGCCCTTCTCAGACCCTTGCTCTTGGGCTTGTCAATTCACCACTGAAACACAAGAGAAGACTCTTGTCTTCGCTGCAGGAACACAAGACACATCACCTGGCTGTTAGAGATGTTTCCTTGCTGTTCCCCTGTGCCAGAGTAACCTGCACACTCCTTAGGATCAAGGTCAGCTCTACCTGCCAGGATGGGGACAATTCTCTGTGTGTGCTGGTCCCCTAGCAGGAGGACCCCAAAGTGCCCAGGTGGCAACCACAGCTCATGGGTCAGTAGGACTGCTATCATGTCTCCTGGGGGAACCTTCTTGCTTTGGAAACAGCCTGTCATGTGTCACCACCTGCAATAGGGTAACCAGTAGTCACATGAGGCTGGGTATTGTAAACTCAAATGAGCTTAGTGTGTCCCAGGGCCCGGCCTTCTACCTTAACATAATGTGAAGTGAAGTCTCCCAGTCGTGTCCGACTCTTTGCAACCCCGTGGACTGTAGCCCACCAGGCTCCTCCATCCATGGGATTATCCACGCAAGAATACTGGAGTGGGTTGCCATTTCTCTCTCCAGGGGATCCCCCTGACCCAGGGATCGAACCCAGTACTCCCACATTGCAGGCTGTGGCTCAGCTAGTAAACAATCTGCCTGCAATGCGGAAGACATGAGTTCAATCCCTGGATCGGGAAGATCCCCTGGAGAAGGGCATGGCTGCCCACTCCAGTAACATAATGTGAAGTCAAATGTAAATAGCTACATGTGGCTACTGCGGACATCTGTGCTGTGGAACTACAGAACTTACTCTTAAGAACTGGAAGCATAACTTCCCTTGTGGGTCACTGGGAGTGGTGGCAGGTGGGGTCATGAGTCACTGGGAGTGGTCATACGGGGAGTCATAGATCTCTGGGAGTGGTTGTAAGTGGGGTCATGGGTCAGTGGAAGTGATGATCAGCGGGGCCACTCTACCCTCTGGTTCAAGGACCATGCATCTTACCTCGTGGGGAACTAAGGATGGCAGATGTGGAGCATGTCCAGTCCCTGGAGGGTGACACCCCAGTACCACGGGCTCTCATATCCCAGTGAGCATGCCATGTGTGCTTTGTAGAGGTCATTCCATTGCTCCAGAAGACCAACAGCTTCTGGACGGTGGGGGCTGAGATAGCGACTTTGGATCCCATGGCCACTTGCCCTCTGAGCCCCTGGTGTGCTGTTAGAGGGTCTCTTGGTCTTGGATGGCTTTGTGAAATACCCTGTGTCCGTCAGTTCTGCTTTCTGTGAGCCCTCAAATAGTGGTGCCAGACAAGGTGCTGCAAGCAGGAAAGCGAAACCCACATCTAGAATGTGTACCTATCGATTTCAGTAAAGATGAACCTCTCCTCCTACAAGGATGGAAGTGAGATGTTGTGATCAACTCACCATTAGTGGCTCAATGATCTGGAGGGACGGTGCCACTGAGGGATCGGCATCACTGTCTGTCATGGTGGGGCAAACCCCTGGTAGGTGCCGTAGCTCTTCTGGCCTGCTGGTGGCGCCTGTGCTGCTGAGCCCAGATGCAGCATCATCCTTGGCCCCACGGCTCCTCCACGCATGAGAGCACTGTGCAGCCCTGAGGGACCACGGACAGAGGCTGGGCGCTCTCACTTCTTCAGGCCCTGGGTCTTCAGTGATGTTTCTTGCCTCTTGTATGCTGCATGCTTTTGTGAGTAGCAAGAGGCAATGCAGGTATCTTCCTTTTTGGTGTCCCTTCCTATAGGTTCATTGATGTACCCCTTCTCCAAACCTACTTGTGGCAATCTACCAAAATTTCTCATTCTAAGTACCTGACTGGCTGGCTAATCCATTTTCCATCGTCTTTAAGCCCATGTCTATTCTTGGCTCGGGCCATTTCCTTTATCCATATATAGTGGATCCCTAGAGTCACCATCTGAAGGTGCATCCACTGGGAGCGGATTTCTGCTCGCCCCTGTCTCTATGGCCAATGTGGTGGAGGTGGTATTGCAGCAGGAGTCCATTTCCACCTGCAGTTTCAGTTCAGCCAACCCACCCCTCATCTACGCTCAGCATTTCTACACCCCCAGCAGCTGGTCAGGAAAGAACTTCCTGGCCCATTAATCTCCAGGAATAAACTGCGGCAGAGGTGCTTGTGACACATTTGCAGGTCATATTGGCGTTTAGCTCACCTTCTTGTAATCTATGGCCCTGCTTGGGTCTGATCTCCTCGGGGACGCCACTTCTGTTTTGCGGTGGATTACTGTTGCAGTCGCCTCCCTTTGTGGGTCTGACAGAACCTAGCTCATGAGGACCAATGGCTGCATGCTGTATGCCGAGGAGGTGGCCATGTGTTCCAGCAAAGATAACAAGCCTGGCAAAGCAGTTGCTATCGAGTGGATGGTGGTCCAGTGTCCTCCTTAGGAGCCTAAAGGTTTAAGTAGGGTCCAGACCGCTGAGGAGGTTCGGTGGGGACCACCTCCCTGCATCCTTTTGGTGTTAAGGGTGTCATTAATGTTTCACATCTCCCAAAGCAGAGGGAATCTTGGTTTGTATTTACTCTCACAGTCAAGGTGCAGGGAGTGCACTTGGTCTCCCTGCTCTGATAGCTTCTATACTAATGGGCTTGTGTGCATTCAGGGCTTGTGCCCATCATCAAGCACGTCTGTTCTAATCACACATCTGGAGGTGGCAGGCAGGAGCTCTCTGGGTCAGATCTAGGCCAGACCTCCATATGTTCCTGGTGCACACATGCTCCCCCTCCACTGTGGACATTGACGGAGTGAAGGCCTGACTGTCACTTCCCAGAGCATCCCGCTTCTAGACGTCCTTACAATGTTTGCGTCTTTCCTGTCTCGCCCGCGTCCAGTCACCAAGGTGAACGATGTGGGTCTCTTTGTGGGACAGACTTGGGGAATGATGGCTGCATACGTCTGCCAGAGTGTTGCAGAGTCTTAACTCATTAGGATCCCTCCTTCCCTTTGGTCAATGGATTCTGTGTCTGGCAATTGACTCAGGTCTGGGAACTGGGGAAGATGTCATGACTCTTTTGGAGCACTCTCTGCATCCTCCTGCTCACTCATCCTTGTTGTCTATCAGACAGTAAGGAATCTGCCTGTAATGCAGGAGACCTGGGTTTGATCCCTGAGTGGGGAAGATCCTCTGGAGAAGGGAATGGCAACCCACTCCAATATTCTTTCCAGGAGAATTCCATGGACAGAGGAGCTTGGTGGGCTACAGTTCACTGGGTTGCAAAGAGTCAGACAATAACAATTGATCCATCCATCCATCCACCCACCCCATCCATCTATCTATCTGGGTCCCCAATAGAAAAATGCATAAAGGAGACAAAAGGCAACTAACAAAAGAAATAGAAATGACTAAAAACCTTGAGAACCTCAATGTTTCTAGAACTCAAAGAAATGTATATTAAAACATTGAGAACAGCCTGTGAACGTGGACAGTAGTTAATGTCGTGTAGGAAAAAGGAAAACAGACTCGCTCAAGCATTACTGATGGTGATGCACATTGATCTGACCTTTCTGGAGGCGAATCTGGCAATAGGTAGGAAAAATCTAAACAGCCATACCCTTATACAGCAATTTCACATCCAGGAATTTATTGTTAGGAAATAACTGGACAACTCCACAAGGACATATGTACAGGGATTTCCAGGGAGAACAACCTAAATCTCCTCAGTAGAAACCTGGTTAAATAAGTTATGCTACATGGATATCATGGAATTGTCTTTAGCTACCAAAAATGATATAAAGCCATATTTAATGATATAGAAAGAATCCCACATTATAATAAGTACAAAAGCTAGACTACAAAAGTGTGCAGTGAGATACTTTTTTTTTTTTTTTTTGGAAAATTCTATGTGAAATGTACCAAAAAAAAAAGTCTGGAGAATATATAGGCCAGAAAAAATATTTTTGGTTACCTCTGAATTATAGGATTTTGTTTGAGTTTTACTTTTTCATATGTTTCTGCATTCTCTGAATTTTAGGTAACAAACATGTATAACTTTTGAAATCAGATAAAATCAGCAATGCTGAAATGCTCTGAAAAGTGGAATGAAATGCTTGGTCAGGAGAGCACTGAGCACTGAAGCTCAGGTCAGGAGACTTCAGTAGAAAGGTGATCACTCTTCCCTTCCATTCCCACCTGAAGCCAGTGCGTCAGAGCATCTCCAGATGGAATTATGCTTCAACTGTCTCAGGCAGATGAATATCTATCCTCTTTCTTAAAGTTTCCAGAAAAAGAAGCTTCAAAATTTCCTATGGCAATCCATTCCAGAGTTTATCAAATACGTCTGAAAAAGAAATTTCACCTAATGTTTAATCTGAAACACCTGTTCTGTGATTTAAGCCACTGCATTTACGCTTCAATTTGCAGTGAAAATAGGAACTGGCGGCTGCCGTTGGTTCTCAATCAGTTCAGCTCAGTCATATCCCACTCTTTGCAAACCCATGGACTGCAGCATGCCAGGCCTCCCTCTCCACCACCAACTCCCGGAGTTTACTCAAACTCATGTCCATTGAGTCGGTGATGCCATGCAACCATCTCATCCTCTGTCATCCCCTTCTCCTCATGCCTTCAATCTTTCCCAGCATCAGGGTCTTTTCAAATGAGTCAGTTCTTTGCATCAGGTGGCCAAAGTATTGGAGTTTCAGCTTCAGCATCAGTCCTTCCAATGAATATTCAGAAGCGATTTCCTTTAAGATGGACTGCTTGGATCTCCTTGCAGTCCAGGGGATTCTCAAGAGTCTTTTCAAACACCACAGCTCAAAAGCATCAATTCTTCAGCGCTCAACTTTCTCTATGGCCCGACTCTCACATCCATACATGACTACTGGAAAAACCATAGCTTTGACTAGATGGACCTTTGTTGGCAAAGTAGTGCCTCTGCTTTTTAATATGCTGTCTAGGTTGTTCACAACTTTTCTTCCAAGGGGCATGTGTCTTTTCATTTCATGGCTGCAGTCACCATCTGCGGTGATTTTGGGAGCCCCCCAAAAGTCTCTCGCTGTTTCTATTGTTTCACCATTTATTTGCCTTGAAGTGATGGGACTGGATGCCATGATCTTCGTTTTTTGAATCTTGAGTTTTAAGCCAGCTTTTTCACTCTCCTCTTTCACTTTCAGTAGGAGGCTCCTAAGTTCCTCTTCTCTTTCTGCCATAAGGGCGATGTCATCTGTATATCTGAGTTTATTGGTATTTCTCCCAGCAATGTTGCTATGCCCCCAGGAAGCTTCTTAAAAACAGTTCCCTGAACCCCAGAGGGACACGACTGCAGGCTGGAGACAAGGTGGCATGGAGCACTTTTTTCTGCCCTTGTCAGCCAATGGTAGGTCCCAAAAGCAGATGAAAGACCCTGGCATAATTTTCCTGGTTCCCGTCCCCATAACATCTTTGCGCACCAAGTTTATCCCAGCCTTTCAACTCATGGAACCCTCCCTGCTGTCCCAGCAACTGTGCACTGTTACTACACCCAGCACACAGATGTGAAACCTGAGGCTGGAAAAGGGTCATCACTGGCTCAAGATCTTAAACCCTGGCCTCTGAGCCACGACACCACAATGTCAAGGACAAACCCAGGCAAGGACACTGATCTGGGCTGCTCAGCCCTGCGCTGTGAGGCTGATGACCATATACCCTCACGGGTAACCGGGGTACCTGGAGGGTGACCAGGGCACAGAATCCAGGGTGAGTGAGCAAGAGACAGCTTCCAGATCATGGGCTGACAGAAAACCACAATTTTGCTCAGGGAAAACATGGCTTTTGCAATTTTGGGTCCAGGTCAATCCTAAGAATATGATTAGCTACCAAGCATGTTGCAAGTGAGGGCCAGGTGCCACTCCCTGAAGGCAGCTTTCCATCCTGTCCAAAGTTAACGCACAGGTTTCTCCGAGACAGAGGGGGCCGCCCAGCAGGGCAAGCAGCACCAGCAGCAGCACAATGCCATTTACGCCATCTCCTCTACCTGCATTTCCTATCAGCGCTTGAGAAGTGTGCTATGAAAGCAAGTCAACGAGGCGAGCTTAATGCTGCTGAGCTTCCGGTGTCATTGCCTGTATCTCAAAACCAGAGACTCCTGAATCACGTTAACACCCGAGAATTGTGTGGCTGGACCCAGGTTTTGTGAGGCTGTAGTGGGAGACCGCACCAGGCTCCAGATGTCCTGAAACAAGATGGTGTATAGGTTTCTGGAATTACAACCTAGTGAATACACGTGCTTGCCAAGGGTCCCTCCTCTTTTTAGCTCTGCTAAGTCACTTCAGTCGTGTCTGGCTCTGTGTGACCCCATAGACGGCAGCCCACCAGGCACCCCCATCCCTGGGATTGTCCAGGCAAGAACACTGGAGTGGGTTGCCATTTCCTTCTCCAATGCATGAAAGTGGAAAGTGAAAGTGAAGTCGCTCTGTTGTGTCTGACCCTCAGCGACCCCATGGACTGCAGCCTTCCAGGCTCCTCCATCCATGGGACTCTCCAGGCAAAGTACTGGAGTGGGGTGCCATTGCCTTCTCCCTTTTTAGCTCTAGGTTCCTCCCATTTCTACCACAGAAGACCGTGGTTGGTACCAAAATATTCCACATCCTGAGGCAGTTTGGCAGATGGTGGGGTGTGTAGTCATCCAGGTTGACCTGGGGCTGGCCCTCAGTCCTGCCTGTCCCAGGAAGGGCATCCCTGCAGGCCGAAGGCTGGAAGAAGGTAATGCATCCAATATCCCTGGGTCTCTGTCAGTCCTCTGAAAGTGTTGGCTCTTATTGGGGCTGGGGTCACGTGTGCCTAATGTTTTGTCCAAAAGCCTTGGGGCCCACGAGAGTTTAGAGATTTAGAAATCATTAATAGGGACACAAAGATCATCAGCACCCAGGCAGGGGCTGGCAAACACACTGACATGGCTGCAGTGAACCATGAGACTGTTAATACCAAGTGGGATACGTAGAGAAAATTCAGGATACTATAAATAGCTTCTTGGTATCATCCATTTTTGGTGGGACTACCAAAAGGGTTTAGATCAAGTTGCTGAAAACACTTGGCTGCTGAAGTGTTCTGGGTGATGAAATGGTGAACAGCAGATCATGGACCTGAGGCAGCAGGCAGATGTTGACTCCTGCACAGTTCAGGGAAGAGGCTTCCAGCTTTATGGATTCCTGGTCATGGTACAGCCCCTAGTTCACAAAGCCTGTCAGTTTGACTCAGCTCACACTGCCTTCTGTCCCCAGGGGCCACTATATACATCTTTGCTCAAAAACCACCAATGGCCTTCAAGTCCCAATCCAGGCCACATCCTATAGGACCTTTGGCTGGGAGCTGATGGTGTCCATGTTCTCCTCCTTTCCGAGTTGGAGGCTCTTCACTGTCTGCCTGTCTCCCAGCTGCAGGTTTCAAGGCACAAGCCTGCATTCCCACTCATTCTGGGGAAAGTTCTCTTGGGAAAAGAGATGCCTCTTCAACCGCTATTCGTAGTAGGTGCTTTCTGGCTTATAGATTGCTTTCATGTGCTTTCATCTTGTGACCTCCTCACTCCTATCAGATGCACCAACAAATAGGATTACTCTTAATGGGGACATTTCACACTGTGCTCATCCTTCAGATAAAGAAAGGGAGTCTCAGAGAGGGAGTGATTTGCTGAGACTCACACTCCAGCAGTGGTGGAGCTGGGGACAAATCCAGGTTTGAGATGGCAGAACGGAGTGTCTGCTTCCTCCCACACTGCCTCTGTGGAGGACCAGAGCCTGCCCAGCCTTCCTGGGTAGTGCTGCACATACCAGCACACAGCCTTGCCTCTGCAGGCAATGGATGCAACTTCACAGCACATCAGAGTCTCTAGAAATCCTTTGCCAAAAATCCCTTGGGGGACCTGAACTGACGGTGTCAGCCTGGCGACCCTACACAGACTTGCCTGTTCCAGCCACACACCTGGGCTCAGTTCCCTCCATGGGTCTGGCCTATCGGGGGGGCCTCCCCCCATTTCCCAGCCAAGGAGACCCTCTTCACTACAAGGCCTGATCCAGATGGCCCTCCCATCTAAAAACCCCTCCATGGTCCTTTGATATGAGTCAGTGGTTGGTTCCCCACTCTTAATACTCCCCAACCTCTGCCTCGTTTCAGGCTCTGCACTGCACAGGTCTGCCTGGAAGATGCACTCCAGTCTCCCAACACTCCAGCCCTGAGTGATGCAGGGGTGAGTGGACACCTGACACCCTGCACGGTGGAGGAGCCTCTTGCAGGACAGGTGTCCTTGGGCTTGAACACGCTTTGCCTCGTGAGGTCTGGCACACAGACCTGCCCTCTCCCATCAGGCTGTGCTTACACCAGAGCTAGCAGATGGCTGGGTGGCCAGTGCACTGGAAAGAGTTCTCCTCCCCAACCCAGCAGCTATCTGCTGTGAAAGACACCAAGGGCCCCTCCCACCAGGCTGCATGCAGGGCAGAGCATGGCGCCACCCAGGCAAAGCACTTGGCATCCTGTGTGTACACACAGCCACCACTTAGGTACCAATTCTTTTTGTCAGTTCTCCTGCTCTGTCAGTAGTGATCATGAGCCTCAGGCACTGTGAGGGCCCAGCCACCAGGGCCCACTGTGGACACCTCCAATGCCTGTCTGTGCTCTGCACCTCCCGACCGGCTGGCAGGAACAGTCAGGTCAACGTTGCAGGTGAAGGGATGCCCTGCCCAACTCTGCCTACTCCCTGTCCCCTTCGTGGTGAGTCCCCAGCCAGCCTCTGGTACCAACTCCCCCCCCCCACCTCACCCCCGGGAATAGCCTCACGAAAGACCCATCCCAAGAAGGTTGGCCTGAGTGAGAGGTAGTGAGATGGGGCCTTGCTACGGGGTTGACATCCCCTGTCCCACTGTTTATGAGGACCCATCCTGGGGGTAGTCAGTGTGTACTCAGCCCTGGGCTCAAGGCCACAGCCCAGCTGCTAGAATTTTGCTGGGCTGGCAGGGGGAGAAGAATTCCCTGGCAAGTGAGAAGATCCAGGCCTGTGGATCATGGGAGGAATAGAGGGAAGTGACGTTTTTGCTTTGCTGTCCTCAGGGGATGAGCAGCTCAGGGTGAAAAACAATGAGAACCAAGGGGTGGCCCAGGGTCTCCCCGGTAGCTGACAAAACCTCAGGCAGTGGACAAACATCTGCCCAGGATTCAACAGGAATGGCTGAACCTCAAAGATACTGAGCATTCCACCAAGGTAGGCCTGACCCGCTGGCATCAGAGGTCCTCTTGGGAAAACCTGCATCCCTGACATGAAGGCTGGGAGACCGGGAGGCAGGCCCCTGAAGACCAGGACTACCCAGACGTCTCTGAACTTCTGAGCTTGTGGCAGCAGGCCACCCACCCCACCCCACAATGAGCTGGAGAACCCCTCACCCCCACCCCCAGGGAGCAAATGGGACTGGAGGCCTCCCTCACAGGTGCCCTCCGTCCCAGGAAGCAGGGGAGCTCGCCGCCCCGAGTTGTGGCAGGACCCACAGAACTGCCAGCAGGAGAATCAAGGAACCATGGGAAGAGGTGGTCACCTACTGCCCGGCAACCAAGCAGAGCGAAGTCACCATACAACATAGGCTGAGCTCGCCGGGCCTGGTGATGGAGGAGATGGACAACACCTCCTTCCCACCATTCCCACTGCCCAGGGACTGCAGCAGAGGTCAGGGAGTTGTAATGAGTGGCCAGGAGCCATGACAAGGGTTGCCACTGTCCAGGAGGCCAGATCCACAGAGTGGGGAAGGTGATCAGTACAACATGGCCTCCTTGGGGCTCGATGGGTGGGCAACGGATCAAGGTACAGTCCAAAACAACACTGAGGCCAAGAGCAGCCGCCCCAGTAAACAGGTCAAGATCCCTCATTCAGGTTTGGCCCCTGAGCCAGTTCTCAGATCTGGAACAGGGATGGAGTGGGTCCCAGGGGAAGGACCACAGCAAACAGACACTGGAACAATCCCAGCCCCTCTCAAAAGGACCTTGGGCTCTGCGTCGGTGACCCCACGCAGGGAGGTGGGACCACCAGAGGGGTGGAAGTTGCCGGACCCAGGGTCAACTTGACACCGATGTGAGATACCCAGGTAATTCTGACTCTGCAGCCACTTCGGGAAGAACCCCTGGGCTGGGGTTTCTGGGCACAGGGGGTCAAGGGGCAAGGGACACAGGGCCAGTCCCGAGGATTCATCAGTCTGTCTTGAGCTGGGAGAGCCTGGAATGCAGTATCCCCCAGAGCCAAGTGCAGGGCTTAGTGAGACATCTGTCGAAGAGTCCTTCAGAACCTGGGGGCACATGTTATGTGAGGGAAAAATGGTAAGGCCAAACAGAAACCCTGCGTGAACTCCAGTGATTAAGAGAGGAACGCACAGAAAAAGAGGGGGAATACATGCCCCACTCATGAACTGGAGATCCTTCTCAGCTCTGATGGTGCCTTATGGGCATCCTCTGCTCCTGACTTCTCACATCCTCCTGGTGCTTTGCCAAGTCACCATGGTGGGCACGCAAGTACTCAAAGGGTAGCTCGATGGGGCTCCCACCCAGAGCATGAGAGTCCACTGACTAAAGTCCTCTCACCGTGAGTATGGGATGGCAATGCACACTCGAGACCAGCCTCCCTGCTTCTCGATCTCTCAAACAAAGCACCTGGACCCGTTCAGTGGCCCTCAGCCGGTGTCCAGAAGCCCCCTCCAGTGCTGGGAGGGCCTGGTGCCTGGGTTGTGGCCAACTTGCCCAGACAGAAGACAGTGAAGGGCCCATAGACTCCAGAGCTTGGGTGTGATGGAGATGCACAAACCAGCATCTCCAGGTCCCAGGTCAGATGTGATGTAAAGGCCTGTGATGTGAATGCAAGCGGGTCAGTGCCAGAGTCTCACAGAAGGTCCTGAGGTCCCTCTGGGGCAGTGTCCCATCCCCTTGGCAGGCAGCACCCTGAAAAGTGGCAACAAAGTGGCCACTCATGTCCTTTCAAGATACTGTGGTAAAACTGAGATGAAATAAAAACATGTCCAGTTCTCAGGCTGGCCCCTCGATCTGGGATGTATGGAGAGGGATGCAGCCAACAGGAGCTGCCCTGGGGACAGAGGGGAAGGCTGGTCAACCTCCTGGAGCTACATGTCCATGCCTGGGCTTGTCCAGTGTGTGGGAGTCCAAGGCCCAGAACTATAGCTGGGCAGGGACTGAGGGACTGACATGGATATGAAGGAGCCCTCTCTCATGGGCAGAGTGCTGGATGCCAGGGCAGAGTCTCCTCGGGGACTGCTCGGCCCAGGTTCCAAGCCTGGGGGTGGATGGCGGCCCCCAGTGGGAGGGCCTGAGGGACACGCACTGACCTCTGGGGCACTTAAGGCTCCAAGAGACCAGGTGAATACTGAGTCTGCCACTAGCCTGCAAACAGAAGAGGATGAATCTGAAACACAACCAACCAGGGCAGGATGAGCATCCAGACCCAAAAGAAGTGCCCAAAACTCAGCACACAGAGGACACACAGCTCAGTGGAGAGATGGGCAACAGGCATTTCAGAGAGGAAACCACATCAGCCAAGGAGGACACGAGGGAACCCGAGAATCTGGGTCGAGCCTGTTCCAGGTCAATGCTGCCCTCAAACACACAGCAGGAGCAATGTGGAACCCTCACCAAGCCTCAGAGACCCAGGTGGGGTGGGAGGCAGCACTCCCTGTGGCTCAGTCCCACATCTGGGCACGTGAGGAGAGCTGGGGTCAGCAGCAGCGAAGGGATGGGTGAGGAGAAACACCATGGAGCAGGTCCTCACAGCTGCTCCCATCAGCAGCCACACATCATAGGTCTCCAGTTCACTGGGCAAGGTCTCGTTCAAAACCAGGATTTGGAGGAACAGCAGCAGCCCACAATCTGTTCACAGGACCCTCCCTCATGATCTGAAACCACTACCAGGAGGTTCTGGGGTTTCTGGAGACAGCTGGTAACCACTCTTGGGGCGAGGAGCAGGTTGCCACCATGAGGGAGTTGGGTGTGGTGATCGCTCGGGTTCCTGCAATGCTGAGGCCTCAAATCCAGGAGGCAGCCTCTACCCCTCAACTTGTGCCTGGGAGGCTTATGCAAGGAGAGAGCAGGCTGCATGCTGGAAGAGAAGACTGCTTCACCACTCAACATTCCCATGGCAGCAGTTGTGTGGGTGCCTGGCTAATGGGAACCAGGGAGACACCGACCTTGCCTTCCTGGAACTTGGTGACCCTTGGGGGGGTCCAGACTCGTACACAGCAGCCGCAGCCTGGGAGGAAGAGAGGGGCAAAGACAGGCAGCAGGAAGATGCAGAGTGTCCCAGAACTCCCAGATGAGAGCATCTGGCACCCGAGTGAACGGAGAAAAGAATGTTACCGTCGTACCTGGAAGGAGGACAATAGGTTGTCAGGACAAGAGGAGCCAGTGGTCCAGGGACAAAACTGCACGAGAAAGTGTGGGGTCCCGGATGTGCTCTGTGCAGAGTGCAGGGCCAGCACAGCTACCCAGAGTGTGGGGTGATGAGGAAGGAGACCTGAGACCACTGGAAGCCTCCCCCCAGGGCACCACAGACAGGTTGGGGCTTAAACAGGAGAGGGCTCCGCTGCACTTTCAATCCGGGGTTGACAAGGACATAGTGTGTGGTTTGACACAGAACCGATGGTGTGCGACTGGAGGAGAAGAGACAAGAGGGGTCCAGGCAGGTGGGGAGACTAGGCTGACAGCACTGGCCCCAGGCCATGAGGCCTGAGCTCAGCTAGTAGCAGTGGGGACAGGAAGAGGAGCATTTACTCTGATCAGGCACTTGGGAGGCAAGGAGACAGTAGGGAGGGCGGTGGTCAGGAGCAGAGTCAGGTGGCTGCCCTGGGTGGGCTGAGCCCCCGGATGAGAGCAAGAGTTCAGAAAATAGTTTTGAAGGTGAAGCTGTCTTTCTCTGAGACATCTCAGGTTCCAGGGGCAGCAGGAGACACAGTGAGGATTTTCCTTCTCATCTGCCAAAAAGACAAAGAAAAAAAACAAAAAACAAAAAAAAACCAGACTGTTGCTCAGCACTGGGCCAGCAGCCCCAGGGTGGCTTGGAGGGGAGCTGGCCTGGGCTTTCAGCCCTGAGATGGGGGATTCCACCCAGAGGCCGTGCCTCTCATGGCTTCCCTGGCCCCTGGGGTCCAGTCTGAAGCTCAAATGTGATCGCTGTCACTTTGACTCTCGCCAAGTCTCAGGGAGTAGACACCTATGGCAAGGGCTCCAAAGAGCACGGTCTGGCGTCCTCCAAGGAACTGGACAGGCCCAGCCTCCATGGGTTCCCCGGGCCCACAGCTCCATCCCTGTCAGCTCTGCCCTGCTCTACCCCAGCCCAGCTCCCCAGGGGCACCACCCCGCCCTACCCCAGCCCCGCCTCCTTCTCCAGAATCTGCTCCTCACCCTGGTCTTTCTCACACTTCAGCCCCAGACTCCTTGCCCTGCTCCTCCCACCTCCGTCCTTCTCTTCTGCCGGCTGCTCACTTCCTGATCCTCCTCCAGGTCTCTCTCCAGGCTGCGGGTCTCGAGGCTCCTTCAGGCCTAATCTTCCAGGCTCCTCAGAGTGTGGAGGCTCCTATTTTGTCCCCTAGCAGAGAGGGCGAGCAAGGGAATGCGCCTTTGTTCCTACGTGCATGCCTACATGAGTATGGGAAGACATACACACTGGAAATCAGGGGCTTCAGTGTTTGTGGGCAGGACGTGACCAAGGCCAGCTTGCGCTTTCACCTGTCAGAGGTCTCAGGTGTCAGTGGCAGATCACTGTCCTGCCTGGTGGCTGCATCCTGGCCATCCCAAAGCGCCCATGACTCGTTCTGCTTGCAGGAAGGCGGGACCTGCTTCATATGCAAAAGGTACCTCCTGGCAGGCTTTCCAGGCTCTGCGGCCAGGAGCGCCTGCCAGGCAGCCAAACTGCACCTTCTGGTCCCCTCCACGGCCACAGTCCCTGCCCACCATCCTTCTAAGCGTGTGTCCTGGCACTGTGTCCTCGACTTCCTTCCAGCCTGCTGCTTGTCCCTGGACTGTGACCTCACGCAAGCGCCACCTGACCACGGTGAGCCAACCCCACCAGGCCCTGACCCTGTAGGGCTCAGCTGCTTGTCCATGGTTCCCCTCCTGGTGGGGCCCAACCACGAGTCCATGGAGGACGACGGCCCACTGATTTGGTGGGCCCTCAGATCCTTCCAGAGTGGCAGTGTGAGGGGAGAAGTCATTTTCTCTTGTTCCTTGTGGAGTCTCCTGGGCTGTAAATCTCCATCACTCCTGGGGGATGGGTTTCTGTGCTGTGGGCTGAGACATCATGGGGTCCCTGTCCCAGCCACATGAGGACAAGCCAGCTGCTGTGATGAGCAGAACCAACCCTGAGGGAACCTGCACGTGTGTTTCACATTGGTTGGGCCCTCCTGGGTCCCCATGGTCTGAGGCCACTGCCCAGAAGAAAAATGTGGTGGCTTGTTGTCCAACATTGCTGTCTGGTCACAGGTGATTTTCTCCCTGTTCCAAGGGTGCAGGTGAAGACGCCCAGACAAGCAGGAGGAAGAGTGTTTTCTCCTCTGGCTGCCAAACAGGCACCCTCTGCTTTGAAAGGTAGGAGCACTTGCAGCCCCTTCTTACTCAGGGATCCCACCCATGCAGTTGAGATTTGGTGGCACCCAAGAGGAAGGGGTTGGGTTGGCTGAGACACTGAATGGTGGGAACTGGGCAAGCCAGGGATCCAGTCACATACCCCAGTAGAGGACATAGCAATGGCTAAACCCCTGGCGAGAACAGGGAGCGCTCCCTTCACAGAAGTTCCTATTCTCCTTCGTTCTTTCTCTAGGCTCTGGGCAGGGCCCAGGGCATCTGCTGACAGTGGAGTCAGTGGTGTGGGAAGGGCTGGGAGGAAGGTGCCTCCCAAAGGCTTAGGGAAGACACCTGGCAGGGCCGTCCAGTGTGGCCCCAAGGCCAAGGCCAGATTGGTTAGCACAGATCTGCCCTCAGCAGGCCTAGAGTAACATGGGGGATCTTCAGAGCATGGGCAGTGATGGGGCTGGGACCTGAGGAGTGGGGTGAGGGTCGGGGGGAAGCCAAGCCCAGGACTGTGCCTGTCTGTGCTGAGAAAGGACCAGAGGCAGGCTATTAGGCTGCAAAGCCAGCGGGACCCTTGCCCCCTCCTCAGTGCTCCCAGAGTTTCAGGACCCTCTGTCTTGGAACTCACCAAGTGCCTCTGTCCACCTGTCCTGCCCTCCTTCCTGACTTCCCCACAGACTGCATGTGATGGACGGGTCCTCTGGGTCACCACGCCCCTGTCAACAGACAGCGTGGAGACAGATGGAAAGAACCAGACCTCTGTGATCCCCTCTTCAGTGTTACCAGGCTTGCAGGATGCTTGGGCACTTGGGCCTATGTCCGGACCAAGGGGTGTGTGTTGGACATGGTACCTAGATCCTAAATACAACTCTGAGGGCAGAGCAACAAGGGCTGGTATTCAGCTTGTGGAAATCTTGTACTTGTCTTTGGGTTTGGGGTCATGTGTCTGCAAGGCCCGTGGCAGGTGGAGTGACCCTGCTTTCCAGTGGGCCTCTTGGGCATGCCCCTAGATTGGGAGCTGGAGACACTCAGCTGCTGATCAGAAACTTGTGGCATCATCGGCGGACCCAGGAGGATCCCATTCTGCTTCAGGGTGCATGACTCATGGAAGTTGACACTCCCATCATCAGGAGCAGGACTGGGTCTTCTGCTGTGTGACAGGCAAGGCCCAGGGACCCACCTGTCCTAGGCTGGCCTTAGCGCATGGCTCGGGAGCCACACTCTCGGCCAAACGTGTGAAATGCTGCTGCTTCAGATGAAAAGGGACCATGGGGACCAGACTGAGGCCTGCTTGGGGCGTGGGCTTCCAGCCTCACTGGGCTCACCCAGTGCCGTTTGTGAATAGCATAGACAGACAGAACACAGACTCACACTTCTCATTCAATTCTTTACTTACTCCCATGGAGTTTTGCTGTACTTTATTAGAGCTAGAAATAGATTTTTGCTTACAAGAGAATGCTTTTGAGTGTCCCTAGGGACCTGGCAGCTCAGGGATTGGGATTGTCCTTGAACTGCTCACAGAGGGCACATGTGTAATCTGAGGACTCCTGCTCCTCCTCGTCCACCTCAGGGGCCTCATTTGGGGCCACGACTGAAACGGCCACCTTCACGATGGAATCATAGGTGTTGTACAAAGTCATCACCGAACCATAATCTGGGTACCTCGGGGGACTCTTGGGCAGTTGCCCTGCGCCGTCCCTTCCAGCAGTAGGCGAGGATAGAGACATGGAATTGCTGGACATGCCCTCTCCACTGGGGCCACCCAGCTCACTGGGGAGATGGTTTTCCCTGGCCTGCCCAGCTACACTGCCTATAAACCAAAGGCCACAAAACAGAAATGAGCACTGGCGGGGGATTCTGTGAACAGTTGGGGTTCCCTTCTGGACCTTCTTGTCAGCCTCTTGGGTGGACTCATTGTGATGAAATCGAGGAGAGTGTCTGGTCATCACCACTTGCTTCTTTCTCTTTGGGGATGCTGTTGCGCTGGTGGCGGGCTGAGCAGTTGTTCTGGGGTCGCCTTTCCTCTAGATGTTCTGCAGGAGCAAAGGCTTGTCTCTCTGAAACTTGGAACTGCGATAGATCTGAAAGGAAATGAATCACTTTAGCCACCGTGGGGGAGAATGGCCATTCCTCGCCGCCCTCCTCCCCACCACTGTCCTGGCCTTGCCTAAGTATGGAGATAAGGTCTCTTCATTCCTGGCAGGTTATGAGGCCCTAGCAAGTGCACTCCCTAGAGCTCCCCCAGTGCTGGGCGCACTTGATGTGTTACCGGCACTCCCTGACATCAAGCGGCCCCTCAGGGTCTGGAGTCACCCCTGTGGATCCTGTCTAGGGGATGGTGGAACACGACAGGCCCTACTTTCTCTTCTTTCCTTAACCACCCTCTCATGAGAAAAAAATCTCTCCTGGGAAATGAAACCTGTCCAGCACTCAGCTCCTCGAGTCTAGTCTCCCCAGGGCTTTCTACATTACCATCATCCTCTTCTTCCCCGCAGAGCGGCCTGAAGGGCAGATTTTATTGAACATACAGGTTCAGTTTGTGAATGAAAGTCTTAATGCTGTCTGTCTCGAAGATCCTGTCTGCACCTCTGTGCTGGAAGACCTCCGTCTGGAAGAGATCTGCCTTGATGACCACCGTGTCTCCCTCATCGTTCCAGTGCACAGAGGTGAAGGCCGCGTTCTCCATGATCATCCAGAGCTTTCTTGGGAAGGACAGCCTGAGGAAGGCATTGTTCTCTTCCTCATTGGCTGTTTCTGGATTCAGGCCCTGTCGGGGCAGGTTGTTGGGAGCCCAGATCTGGACTTTCAGGTTGGTCCCATAGCTTCTCCAAAGCCTCCCCTGAATCCACGTTTGGATCTGGGGAGACCTGCTGTGGCCTCTCCATCAGTTGATGGGGCCAGCGGGGCTGCACATGTCTCATCAGAACTCTGACTAACCATGAAGCCAGTGTAGCTTAGGAGCATTCACTACCTAAGCAGTGAACGCTCATGGCAGAAGGGCCTCAGACCACGGTCAGGGTGCCCAATAAATACTGTCTGGAGATTCTAGAATCTCGGCTGTGGGCCATGCAGCCAATTAAGTGGTCAGCTTCCTTAATTCCTTCCTGATATCACAGAGGTGATGTGGAGAGGCAGCCCTGGCCCAGTGTGGGGGAGGGGGGATGGGAAAGGAGATGGGATCCCTAGCTTGTCTCTTCACTGAAAGTACAGAAAAGTATGTTTCAGGTTGCCTGAAAAGGCTTCCATCTGCTGCCAGGTGCCTTGTTTCAGGAGGCCAGGCCCTGGATGGGTTGACAAATGTGCTCCTGGCTTCACTCCCCTCCCTAGTAATGGGCAGGCCTGTGGCTGGCTTTTCTTGAAGAGCCAGGCCCTGATGAGTCCTAGCTCGGCTAACACCAAGAGACACCCCAGGAGTCAGATGGGACCCTGGCAGCTGTCCCTCCCAGAAGATGGGGTCCGTAGTGTCCTGGTTGGCCTAGCCTGAGTTGGTGGCCCCCCCATCCTTCCTCCTCTTCTGGCTTTGGCCTCCTCCATTTGGTGCTGCTGATTGGCAGGTTGTGTTCAGATGGCCCCAAAGTCAAGAGTCCTGTTGTCTTGCCCCCACCGCCCCTCAGGTTGAATTCTCCCCAGAGTAGGGCTGTGCTCGAGCACAGTGGGAGCGACTTCACGTTCCATTTGACTGTTCCCAAGCACCTGAAACACAGACTCCCAAGGAGGCCGTGTGGGAGGGCATAGCCAGGCACTCTGCTTAGCTTGCAGCCTCCCGGGCTCTGCCCACCCCCAAACTTCATCCTGCTGCAGATCACAGACTGTTGTCTTCAGTTTCCATTTGTTCCCATAAAGACTGCTCTTGTGGCCCTAGAGTGCTCAATATGGGAAAACCTGTGTGTGTGCTTTCCCCATCCCCTTCCCAGAGCCTCGGATTCAGCCTCCCTTGAGGCTGCCTCAAAAGCCCTATTTCCTTTTGTCAATGGGGTGGTTGGGCTTCTGCTACCTCCAGTCCTGGCCTCCCATGTACAGCTTGGGTCTCCATGGGTACTTGCCCTTTGAAGGACTTGATTGAGGGCTCAGGGTACAGCCTGTTCTGTTGAAAACAAGCATTTCACTGGTCCTCTTCTCTGCCCCTGCCCCTGTCCCCACCACCACTGTGGACCTGTTCTCCCTTAGCCAGATCCGGGTCCATCAAGTGATTTTTCTGGCTCTCGGGTTAGGCGCTTTTCAATGGGCCTCCTTTACATACACTCAGTCTCAGGGACATGTGTGACTTGTTGAGTTAGATGTGACCAAAGGAAACCCGTCTACCTGTATTTGAAAATGGGTGAGAGTCTGGGTGTGGGACTGGAGGAAACCCTAATGAGAGTCACCTGTCTTCACTGTAAGTGGACAGTTGAGCAGTGGGTTTGGAGATGCGTGTTCTCTGGCCTTTGTGGGCCACTGTTCTTCAACGTCACCATGTAGGGGACAGACTGGTACCTTGGAAAGGCCTATGTGCAAGGACCCTAGGGCACTGTCCCTCAGTTCTTCCACTCAGCAGGCTCTTTTGCCCTGTGTGAGGGCCACAGCCTGGTGTCTAAAAGGGGACCGCTAAGAGGGTGTGAAAGAGGCTCTCCCAGGGGTCATCTGGGCTAAGGACTGGCAGCGTGGATGGAGCTCCAGGCCTTGACTTGGGCTTGCTCCCTGGCCTTCTTGCTTCTAAACAGGCTTACAAAGCATTCCTTCAGGTTGGTTACTCCGGTTGGGACACGACCCTGGAGGCTGTGAATATCAGTGGGGGCCCCTGGTGACTCCTCAGAAGGGGACGGAAGGCCATGGCATCTGTGGGCAGCCTGGCTAGGTGGCCTTTCCTGCCACTGCACTGTCCCACCCCCACACTCGGGGCCCCTCCTTGTCCCCTGGGTCCTGAGGGAGCTGCCTTTCCTGGTTTCCCTCCCCGAGGCACCACCCAGACCCTCGCAGTGGGTTTGTGTGTCACCGAGGGGTCTTTGTCAGCCATGGCTCAGAACACTTGTGTTGTGCACACACAAGCCCTCACGACATTCAATACCTGCCTTTCTCAGCCTGGATTTCCTGCCCTTGTGCTTGGTGGCCCAGCCCCGGTGTCCCCAGCCCAGAGGCCCTCCAGCTGTTCCCCTCCCTCACTGCGGCTGGGGAGACCTGGAGCCTCAGGGGTCCACCCGTGTTACCTTCCCTCCCGTATTGGAGGAGGCTCATGTAGGGGCCTTATCCAAGTGGGCACTGGGACCATAGAGTCAGATCTTCCCTTCCTCCTGCTCAGTGAGGAGCTGGCCAGCCTGGCAGGTTCAGTTGGGCAGGAGGCCCCATGGCAGCAGCAGGGACAGGGCACCGCCCTCATGTGGGAGGCGCTGGGACTGGACAGAGATGCAGGCCCCCAGCAGAGTCAGTTCTCAGCAAACCCCAGAGCAGCCCCACAGTGCTTCTGATTCTCCTTGTCCCCTTCCTTCCCTGGGCCAGCTTTTGTCACACGGGCCAGAGGCATCGTGTGGCACTGAGAAGAGGAAAGTGTGAGAAGTCGGAAGGTCAGGCCTTGGCATGGGGTGGGCGGGAAGGGCAGGGGCTCCAGAGGAATTAAGACCAGGGCTCTGAGCCCACCCCAGCCGCCACTAGCACGTGATCCTGCAAAGAAGCCCAAGCCCCAAGGCCTCAGTTCTTCATCTTGGAGGTGAGCAGGTGTGAGGAGCCCCGTGTGTTCGGCTGCAGGATGTGCTCGAGGGATGAGACTGAGCTCACAGGGCCTGAAGGCCATAGACACTGTGATGGTGGGGCAGGAATCTCTCAGCACTGTTGCCCCCAGACACTCGTCCACTCTCAACTGGATGGGGTTGGCATCTTTGTGATCCAGGGCGTGTCAAACAATATGAACCTCAATAGGATGTGGAATAGCTAATCAGCCAAACAAGATGTTTCATAGATAAAACTATGTAACTTTTCCAGTTAGACCATTGTGGACCATAGTGTTAGTCCCTCGGTCGTGTCTGATTCTTTGTGACTCTGTGGACTGTAGCCCACCAGGCTCCTCTGTCCATGGAATTCTCCAGGCAAGAATACTGGATTGTCTGCCCTCCTCCAGGGGATCTTCCTGACCCAGGGATTGAACCCAGGTCTCCACATTGTGACCCGATTCTTTATTGTTTCAGCTACCAGGGAATGCCCATTTGCAGTCAGAGGACCTGTTAAATTTGGGTGTGGAAGAATGTTCCAGCAGGACATGACAAGATGCTCCAGGAAATAGAACAAGAACCTCTCCTTGCCTCTATCCCAACTGATTTTCCATCCAAACCCTTACTTTCCGTAACTTCAGCCCCAACCAATGTCAAGTCCTTGATTACAATGGCCAGTTACAGTCTATAATTAAAAACTAATTAACACCTTGGGTTCTGGCTCCCTGGAACCAGGAAAGAGAGAGTCAGTCTATGGATTTCTGGGCATCACTTCAAGGGAGTGTGACCGGAGTTCTGCAGGTTTCCTAGCAGAAAGCGGGTAGAGAAAACTCCTACTTTGCCCCTGGGGTCAACAGCAATGTGACAAGAGCCAGGACCCCTTCCTCCCCCAGAAAGAGATCCCTCTGGGGTTTAACCAAGGCGCAAAAGGACGCCACACAGCAGTGTCCCATTTCGGTTTCTCCTCACCCCTAAGACACAATTCACATGATTCTGGCTCCTAGACCAACATCACTCTAGGTGTGGGGGTCTTCTGATTCCCCTAGTGTCCCCACTGCTAACACAAGGCCTTTCACGGAGCAGAGGCTCCATGAAGGTCTTGGGAATTAAGGAGCCAAGGAATAGGGGCTATTTGACCCAAATTAATTGTCTGCTATTTCCTTAGATATCCCAGGCAAATCCAAATAAACAGAGATCCCTTAGCTTTACAACATGACATGCAAAAAGTCTAAGAAGCAAGAATTCCAACTATCACTTTTTATTTTCTAATTCTTCCAACAACCAATGTGCTAAGTAAGTTCACATTTCCAAAATTGTTCTAATTACATACTATGCTGTGCAGGACCATGAAATAAAATGAAGAGTCCCCAGTCTCTTTTATAAAACAGCAAAAACTCTTGTTCTTAAACTGGCTAAGTACAAACACACTGTGATCAATGTCACTGAATTGTTAGATACTGGAACGCACTGTCTTCTATTAAAAGCAATAACATTTGAAAAATTCCTAAAGAAAAGAGAGATGAGTCTCCATGTCATTGTAGAGAACAGGAACACAAAGACGCCACACACCGAGTTCCCCCAATGGGCTTGGGCTCTCACTGCTGAGAAGGCTGACTGGTCCCTCTTCAGTCATGGAGGAAAGGATAAGCCTCCTTTCTTGTCCCCTAGGACAAGCTGCTGGACATGGGCCTGGAAGGAGCCTGGCTTCTGCTCTGGCTCAGGGTCCCTCTTCCTCCACCCTCAAGCCTCTGTGGGTGGGGTGGGTGGAAGGAGCTGACCCTTTCAACCCACTCTTTCCAGATACTCCAATACCTTAAACTTGCTGGTCTCCACATAGGCCTGGGGACCCCACTGGAACTCGTAGTGGGCAGGGTCGCTGTCAGGCACCTGCTGGTACTCCAGGTACACCTCCTGCACCCACACATGGGTCAGCAGCTCCGTGGGCTCCCCATAGATGTAGTGCTCCCTCCCAGGACACAACCCCATCCAGCAGAGTTCTGCCCAGACCTCCTCAGGGGCACAGTCTTCATACATGACGATCAGGCACAGGATCACCACCAGGAAACTGGCCTTGGGCAACCTCTGCCCATCCATCAGCATCTCATTGAGGGTGAGACCCAGGGTGGGGACCAGGACATATCTGTGCTCATTGGGGTCCACCTCCTTCACCTCCAAGCCAAAGACCACCTGAAGGCTCTGCCCGGCTTCAAAGATTACCAGAGGGAAGTGGTCCTGGTAATCTTTAAGGACACTATTCAGCACTTTTGCCTTTGTGATCGGCTCCTTGGTGATATACTTGCTGAGCAGGAATCACACCAGCTCATTCATCTTCACCGTAGTGTATCTTGGAGTGAGGACCTGGCACCTTCCTGGTCACACAAGGTGCCTGGCACTTCATCTTGCCTGCTGAGACTGTGCTCTTTCGATTGGCTCTCCAGAGTGGCAGCCAAGGCCTGGGAGACGAGCAGACACCCAGAGGGCTCTGGGGGAGACTGGCTGTTGCAGCCGCAGCCACCTCCCCCAGGGTGCCCCGGACCAGGAGAGAGGAGAAGGAGGAAGCTGCATCTCCTTCCTCTACCTGCTCCTCCTCCTCCTCCACCTACTCCTCCACCTCCTCCTCCTCCTCCTCCTCCTCCACCTCCACCTCCTCCTCCACCTCCTCCTCCTCCTCCTCCACCTTCTCCACCTCCTCCACCTCCACCACCTCCTCCTCCTCCAGCTCCACCTCCACCTCTGCCACCTCCACCTCCGCCACCTCCTCCTCCGCCTCCTCCTCCACCTCCTCCTCCTCCACCTCCTCCTCCACCTCCACCTCTTCCTCCTCCTCCACCTCCTCCACCTCCACCTCCTCCACCACCTCCTCCTCCTCCAGCTCCACCTCCACCTCCGCCACCTCCACCTCCGCCACCTCCTCCTCCTCCGCCTCCTCCACCTGCTCCAGCTCCACCTCCACCTCCACCTCCAGCTCCACCTCCACCTCCACCTCCTCCCTCACCTCCACCTCCTCCTCCACCTCCACCTCCTCCAGCTCCAGCTCCACCTCCACCTCCATCTTCACCTCCACAACGTCCTCCACCTCCACCTCCTGCACCTCCACCTCCTGCACCTCCTCCTCCTGCACGTCCACCTCCTGCACCTCCACCTCCTGCACCTCCTCCTCCTGCATCTCCACCTCCTGCACCTCCTCCTCCTGCACCTCCACCTCCTGCACCTCCACCACCTCCACCTCCTCCTCCTGCACCTCCACCTCCTGCACCTCCACCACCTGCACCTCCCCTTCCTCCTCCACTTGCTCCTCCTCCTCCACCTCCTCCACCTCCTCTTCTTCCTCCTCCACCTCCTCTTCTTCCTCCTCCACCTCCTCTTCTTCCTCCTCCACCTCCTCCACCTCCTCTTCTTCCTCATCCTCCTCCTCTTCACCCCAAAATAATTGTGCCTGTATCAGGTCCTCATTCGCTCTTGGATTCTGAAAGACTCTCTCAGGCCGGCGGAGCTCATGCATCCCAGGCATGATGACTGGGATCAAACCACAGAGAGGAGTGAGGCAGGAGGACAGATGGGGACCACAGGCCTGCAGGAGAGAGTGGGTGGGAATGGCCTTAAATGAGAAACGCACCCTGGGCAGTCTGATACAGGTCTCCTCTTGAGGGGTGCTCTTGGGCCTCACAGGGGTGCTCCTCCTGGGCAGGCTGTCCCCTGGCTACCCCAAGGAGAAAGGGTGGTGGCTCCCTAGGGTGCGGTCAGCAGAGCCCTGAGTTCTGGGACTGACACGGTGGAGGGATTTGGGCCTTGTGGGGTCCCCTCTGTTCTGGGATGGGGTAACCCTGGTGCATGATCACGGCACCCTTCTCACCTTGACTTCTGGCACTGCCTGGACCTCCTCTGCTCTCTGACCTCAAGACAAAGGCCTCAGAACTCCACCTTTGCCTCCTCGTTCCTGAAGCTCCTATGAGAGAAATGCAGGGATCACCTAGGGTACACACTGTGGCAAAGCCCTAGGTCTTCTGTGCTTGTTGGAGGGGTAGACTCTCTGAAGTCCCCCAGCTGTGGGGTAAGAGGTTCCCTAGGGGCTCCCTTGTAGTGCTCCCCTAGTGCTGCCAGGTCCAGGGTCCTGGCACAGCCTGGACCCTCCCCTTTGGGGGCTGCCCAGGGCCTCCTGCGGGTCCTAGGCAGGGGAGATGCTCAGTCCTCAGCTCCTCCTCACGTCCTGCCTGGCCTCCCAGCACTGACCACAGGGGCGGGTTCTGCTCAGGCCCGGGAGTCCAGCCTCTGCCGACCTGAAGCCTCTGCTGTCCACCTGAAAACCTCACCTCCCGAGGCCCCAACACTATAGGTGAATAAACTACTCACCCTGCTCTGGGGCCTCTGAGACCCCCAACAAGGGCTAGCAAATCTCCCTGCCTTGCGGTCCAATCGCCTCAGTCCTTTTTCGTGTGGAGTCTGGACTCCAGGCAGGACCAGGAATTTTCCTGTCCGCCACTTTGAGGCCCCGCCACTCTCACAAGGTCCTGAGTTGAGGCCCAGATGTCAGGATATGCTGCACGTGGTCTTCCCTCCTGGGGACAACCCGGGTCGCCTGTGTTCTGGGGTTCAGCTCCACTCACTCCTCCCTCAGGATCCTTACCTTCACTCCCGCTAGGACCTCGGCTCCGTCCTCTCCCCAACTGAGGCCCTGCTCCTCACACCAGGGCCCCAATCTCTCTGAGACCCAGATGTCAGGAACTCCGCCTCCTGTACCAGGACCCCAGTCTGAGACCCAGGTGTCAGAAACTCCGCCTCCTGTACCAGGACCCCAGTCTGAGACCCGGGTGTCAGGAACTCCGCCTCCTGGTGACCCCAGTCTGAGACCCGGATGTCAGGAACTCCGCCCCCCCGTACCAGGACCCCAGTCTGAGACCCGGATGTCAGGAACTCCGCCCACTGTACCAGGACCCCAGTCTGAGACCCGGATGTCAGGAACTCCGCCCCCTGTTCCAGGACCCCAGTCTGACACCAGGGTGTCAGGAAGTTAGACCATGCCTGTTGCGGTCATCATATCCCAGGGTCTCTCAGGACCGACAGCAGGGATGGGCTTTTCTGAGGTCTCTTCTCATTGGTGTCCAGGGTCCCCTCAGTCCTCCCTCAGGCACCTCACTTTGCCTCTAGTTAGGACCGGGGATTCTCTCCTCTCCCCAGACGAGGCCCTGTTCCTCTTAACTGGGTCCACAGTCTCTCTGAGACCCGAATTCCGAAAGTCAGGACCAGCCTAGAACACTAATTCCACACCAAGACCTCCCAGACCACCCGAATGTAGGGGGTGGGGGTCTGTGGGGTCCCCTCAGATTGGGGTCCAGGATCCCGCAAGTATATCAGTGTATGCCCTTTGAGTCCCATGAGGACCTGAACCCTTCCCTCTGCCCACATGAGACCCCACCCCTTATCCTAGGTCCCCAGTCTCTCTGAGACCCTGATGTGGAAGTCAGGACACGCTGCCAAGTGCTCATCCCAACGCCAGGGATGCCCAGGGCTGGCAGCAGCAGCGTGAACTGTGGGGTCACCTGTGATCTCCCTCTGGGTCCTCATCCTGAGCCCTGGCAGGTCCTGGGATGCCAGACTCCTCGGCAGAGGCCAGACCCTCACACCAAGGGCCTCACTGCCCTGAGGCCCCAGGAGGAGGCTGTGGACATTGCAGCAGGGCTCCAAGCCCAGGGCTTCTTAGTGGTTGAGGACGCCATGGCATGAGATGATGTCCCGGGAGTCACTCAGCCTTCCCCGTGTTCTTTGCCTTGACTCTCAGCTAGTCTGGGCACCACCCTCTGCCCACCTGACTTTGTTTCCCTTGAGACCCAGGCCCTGTCGAGCCAGCACACCCGAGAGGGAAACCGGGGTGGGGGACTCATTCCCACAACCCTGCCAGGGTCTCCCAAGGCTGAGAGCAGTGATGACCTGTATGTCCTGGGGCCTCAGAGCCCCTTGCCCCCAGGGTTCTACCTTGACTCCTAGCATGGCTGGGCTCCTTCACTCTGCTGACCTGAACCCGAAGTCTGTGACCCAGGCCCTCACTTCTCTCTCAGAGGAACCAGTAACGTCACATCCAGACGCCATGCCCCGTGGTCCCCTATGGCTGTCAGGAGGGCAGCACATGCATTCCTGGGAACCCTCAGTCTCCTCTGGTCCTCACTTCGAGTCTCTGCAGAACGTGGGGCCCTCCCTCTGCCCATCTGAGACTGCACCCCACAGACCAAACCTCTGGCTCCCCGAGTTCACTGAGGAAGTGGGCATGGTGGACGGGTTCTTAGACTGACAGCCTGGCCCGGGGTCCCCAGTAATGGTGGAGTTGCATTCTATGGGACCCTCTGTTCCGGGGTGTCATCCTCACTCAGGAGGGGGCCTCCTTCTCCCTTGAGAGAAGGCTGAAGTCCCAGCACAGATGCTGGATGGAAGGTAGCTGCACCCATAGTAAACACGTGGTGTTTACTAAACTTGATTGTGTGGTGGTTATTGTCAAAGCTGGGAAATGGACTCACATTGTGCTTTGCGTGTGGGGGGAGAGGTGACGCTTTGTGAGTAATAAATCGTCGAACCAGGAAAGAATTCTTAATCTGTAGGTGTCCTCTAGTTCCATTAGGTGTTCCTACTTTTCAGTCAGGGAAAGCAAGGGAATTGGACGTTAGAAAAGTACGACAATATATAGATGCCAACTTTATTTTTTTTAATTTATTTTAATTGGAGGCTAATTACTTTACAATATCATATTGGTTTTGCCATACATCAACATGAATCCAACTTCAAAAAACTGAAACAAGCAGAAAAGGACTCTGAGCTGCAGAATGGTTTCCAGAGTGTCATGTGGATGCTGTATCTGAGCCAGAAGAGACAGCATCGCCTATGGGACGTTTAAAATTTCACTCACACTGAAAACTGTTTCTTCCTGAAATCTGGAAGCATCACATGGGTGGATGACACTACAATTGCAGTGAGGGTTACTCCACTAGAAGAGAAGCCTCACTAGCAAGAAGGGATGGAGTTCAAACAAAAATCTTGCCACGTTGATATGATACATTTATAAATGGTGAAATGATTACTGACACAGTATTAGCTACCACCTCCATCCTATCACATTTCTTTTCTGGGGTGAGAATGTAGAAGTTCTACTCTCTTTGCAACAGTCAAGTATTTGACAAAGAATTGTGAGCTATAAGAATCCTGCTGTACATTGGATCCCCAAACTTGTTAGTATTATAAGTGGGGACTAGTACCCTATGAACAATCTCTCCCTATTTCCCCATCCCCTAATTCTTGGTAAACACCACTCTCTTCTCTGTTTCTCTGACCATTTTACTTTTTAAATTTATTTTTATTTATTTTTAAATTTTTGGCCTTGCTGCTCAGCATGTGGGATCTTAACTCCCCAACCAGGGATCAAATCCATGCTCCCTGCATTGGAAGTGCAGAGTCTTAGCCACTGGACTGCCAGGGAAGTCCCAGTTTGTCCTTTTTAGACTCCACATATAAGTGATAACAAACCGTATTTATCTTTTTCTATCTCCCTTATTTTACTTAGCATAATGCCCTCAAACTCTTTCCAAGTTGTAAATGGCAGGATTTCCTTCTCTCACATGGCTCTATACTGAATATGTCGCATCTTCTTTATCCATTCATCCACTGACAGACACTCAGGTTGTATCCATATTTTGTATATTGTGAACAATGCTGCAATAAATGTAGGAGTGAAGATATATCTTTTCCATATTCTATTTTCATTTCCTTCTGAATATACACTCAGAAGTGGAATTCCTGGATCATATGGTAGCTTCCTTGATTGTATTCTTTGATGCACATAGTTTTTTTTTTTTTTTTTAATGAGGTCCAATTTATTTATTTATTTTTGGCTCTGTTTTTGGTGTCATATCCATGAAATCATTACCATCAAAGTATTTCTAGAGATATAAATAAACACAGGATAGGAAGTACACATATAATTCTTTGCTCTGACCACCAAGAGGTCTGAGAATCAATGACCCTTCAGTACCAGTGAACACACTTAGCGTACAGATGTAGTTTCGTCAATATCATACGACAATAAAAGGAACAAGGGCTCCATGGAAAAACTGATGATTCTAGAATTGGGACAGGAAAGATGGAAAATGGGCCTGGAGCATCTTTGTAGGGTGTGAAAAAAAAAGTGCTCAAAAAATTTCAAAAAAGGAAGCAAGGTTTTCAGGGGTATGACAAAGGTATATACAAAGGGAGCTGACAGGAAGAGCTCCCAATGGCCAATCTGAACAATTTTAAAATAAAAATATATAAAGTTGTATTGGATTTTAACCCAAAGTGTAATATAAATACCATGAGTCCATACTGAGAAAAATAAATGATTTCTTAATTACACAAACAAGGATGGACAAATCTCCCACCGAGAAAGATTCCAGTTTATGCAGACACTCCCACTTCTAGAAAGTGAAGCACAACTCCCCACCCCTGAAGCAAGACTTTCTTCCAAAGAGGACAGGATGGAAAGGGGGCATAAAACAATCACTTTATTGCACAGATACATGACAAGCACTATCTCAGCCAGATGATCAATGAGAGTGTCATCAGTGATCAATTGTGCTAATAGTATATACACTTGATATGATGTGATGAGAATGGGATTTAACATCTGTAATATTCCTCCCCCAAACTCATAATCCTAGACTAGGCACCAGTAAAATATCAGACAAATGCTAATCAAGGGACATTGTACGAAACATCTACTGAGTACTCCTCAAAACTGTCAAGATCATCGAAAGTAAAGAAATGCTAAAGCTAAGAGGAACCCAAGGAGACATTACAACTAAATGTTAGGATCCTGGAGCGGGTAAAACCTATAGAAATCTGAATAAAGCATGGGCTTTAGTTGACAATAAATAATGCATCAATAGTTACTCATTAATTGTAATAAGTGTATCATATTAAGGTAAGATACTAGGAACAGCAGAAACTGGGTGAGGGCATATGATTCTGCTATTTTCACAAATATTATTCAAATCTTAAAGGGTCACAAAGGAAAAGGTCAAAATAAAGTCTATTGACAGTTTCAATGAAAAAGACAAGGAAACTCTGGGCAAAACATGCTGAGTACGTTAAAAAAAAGGAAACAGAAAGGAAACCAAACACAAGCACACAGAACCTATAAGTGTGAAACAACCCTTGCTAAATTAGCTTCAGCTTTTCCTCTCCCTTAACCTCCAATCCCATATAATATACTAACCGGGCCTGTTCCACCACAGAAACACCTCTGGATCCACTTTTTTCTCAAGCCCCACAAACACTGCCCTGATCCAACCTCATAGACGTTTTGCCTGGATATGGCAAAAGCCACCAACCAAGGCCAGGTGTAGACCTGGAACCCTGTACTTGCTCAAAAACCGCTTTAAGACGTCTGCCAGTATTATCTGCCACAGAAGTCTGTCAAGATCCAGGCAGGGGTAAGTGTCTTGCCAAGGATACAAGGGTCCAGAGCAAACCTTTACCTTGGTGTGTGTCTCAGCGTGCTCAAGTCGCTCAGTCGTGTCTGACTCTTTGCGACCCCATGGACTGTAGACCCCCTCCGGGCTCCTCTGTCGATGGGATTTCCCAGGCAAGAATACTGGAACGGGCTGCCATTTCCTCCTCCAGAGTATCTTCCCACCCAGGGATCGAACTTGCATCTCCCACATTGCAGGCAGATTCTTTAACACTGAGCCTCCAGAGAAGCCGTGAGGAAACACAGGGGCTTCACAAAGGAGCGGAACATTCACTGAGAATCATTAAGCCAGGGGTGGCACCTGTCCAGTCTGTGATGCCCTGGGCAAGATCAGCTTGGGAACATGGTCGTGTGTTTCTACACAGAGGCTGCTGCTGAAGATGCTGGATACTGGAAATGACCTCCATATAAGTCGGTTGTGGGGAGCAGTTTGGGCCCCCTAGCAGCCAAAGGCCTGAGGTTCTTATGTACCCAGAGCAAGATCCCAACCACACCTAGCAGTCATATCCAATAAGGTGCATGAGGAGTACCTGTTATGAAGGTGTCATGTATCCATCCTGGAGTGGCCCCCAGGGCTGTGGTCCTGGAATTGGCCCCAGAGCACGGATGTCCTCATGGAGACCGAGGCAGCAGCTCACCTGCAGAGGCATCTGCTCCCCCCTCCCTCTCCCAGCCAGGTCAGATAGGATCTCTAGAGGCTTGCTGCTTCCACCTCTATGGGGCCACTGACCCCCCTTTGCAGCCTGCACCCCTGGGACCTGGTTACTTTCCAAATTCTCATTGGAGTCTGGGGCCTGTTGCATCTAGGAGAGCGTCCAGGGTACCAACCCTGCCATCTGCTAGAGCCTGTCCTCTGCTCAAACAGCCTGACTGGCTCCTAGCTGGCTCTGTGGATGGCTCATAAGATACCCCTCTGTCTCTCACACTCAGGCTCAAAAGCTAGGACCTCACAGTCACATTCACAAGACCCCGAGTTTCCTCCAACACGTGGGATTCCACAAGGAATGGTCTAATACACCTCAGGATCATAGACATGTGCCCTGCACTTCTATGGAAATGAATACTACTGACCCACCACAAGGAGATCACCCAGACACTGTGTCAAGTCCTGTTGGCTCCACCTGAAGCACTGTGGAAGGGGATGCCGCCCTGGGACTTCCAGATAAAGATACACACATGAGGTCATCAGGACCAGGGCCTAAGCGGCTCTGAGTAGGGGGCAGGCAGGACAAATCCCAAGGCCAGGTTCTGGGGGAGGGGGGGTGCTGTGGGCAGCAGAAGTGGGTGGCCTCGGGGCTGGACCTCACAAGGAGGATGCCCCCAGCCCCAACAGGGAACTTTGGCAGCTGGCTGCTGCCCTCCTGATGGAGACTGAGCACAGTCCCGAGGGGGCTGACAGTGTGGCTCGGGGGGGCAGCAGGGGTGTGACTGTGGGTGTGGTGGGAGGAATTCCTGCAGCCAGCTCCCTGTGGGGCAGCCTCTGTCAAGGGTCAGAGGTGCAGGACTTTAGTCTCTGGGAGGAACCACACTCGGAGCGGTGTGTGTCTGTGTGTTGTCCTGACTTGAGGATTAACCCCTGGGTGCCTATGTTCCTTCAAAACAAATGGTCCTGACAAAAATACTTCTGCTTGAAATTCACTGGCCATGGTTCATCACATGACCCTTCCTAAGTGAAGAGGCCTGGCAAGGTCGTGTCCCCATGTGTGCAGGGAGAGAGGAAGACAAAGGTGACTGAACACCTGACGTCTCTTCAATCCCACACTTCCAAGCAAGTGCTCAACAAAGAACAGTGGTTAGAATTTATAATGACAAAATCTCCTTTGTTTTGGGGAGGAGAGTCTGAGTAGGTCACATGGGTCTTGAAATTCTCCACCTTTTCCAAGTGTCCACTGACTATCTGGCAGGTGTCACATATGTGAGCAGAATCACATCTCCTGTTCCCATTGTTTCTGGCACTCAGCAGGGAAAGCTGCCCCTTCAGCCCCCTGCACCCATCTGCACCCCCTACCGCAGTGACCTCACCACCTCATTAGGCCTGGAAGTCGCTCCTGCCTTTTGATGCCAGGCACAGCCTTAACCTGTAAGTCCTCTGCTGCCTCCACACTTCTCAACCTGCCTGAACCCAGGGATGCTGGCAGATGTTACATCTTTACTGGCACGTACTTCTTTCTAGTGTTATTCAGATCCAGAGTCTGTCCCTCTCTCCATAGGAAACTGTTTTGTTTTCAAGACACCTCAGAAAATCGGCAGGTCAATAGGAAACAGAATAGAAAACCAGTCAAAATTGCTGCTCTGAGTGTTTTCCTCTTGGAGGATATATTATTCAATTTGGGCATTGTGTGTGCTTGGGGGTGGGGAGCAGTGTCTTTCCCAGCTGTGAAACTTATTCCCAGGATTCCAGACACCCAGCATGTCCTGTCCACATTTTCAGCTTCTCCTCACACATTTCTTCCCACTGAAATCTAGACCATGCTCACAAGTGGCTGAAATATAGTCCAGATGACCAAATAAATTGTCATTTCAATGTACTTGGTAATCAGCTTTCCCAGGGCAGAGAGGATGGCTAGCCAAGGGAATACATGGAAATACTTCAAAGAGCAAGATTCGCATTTCTTCAGGATTTGTAGCAGATGGGGGGTGGTAGAAAACACCTCCTTTGCCCCTGTGGTCAACAGCAATGCTTCAGGAGCCAGGAAGGACCCCTTCCTTCCTGCCTCAGAAAGAGATTTCTCTGGGCTTTATCCAAGATGCAAAAGGACACCTCAAAGCAATGATCCATTTCAGACTTTCCCATCAACCTCATGACACACTGCCTGTAAGTCTGAGGGCTGCCACCAACCAGCCTCATCACAATCACCTCCCACAGAAGGAACCCAGTTTCTCAAAGCCCCAAACCACCCTGGCTCAGGCACTGACACTTGAGTGCTCCTCCTGGAGCCCCACCACCCCTTCCGGTGTTGCCTTGTTCCGTGGGACTAGGGGACATCTCTCCACCTTCCTTGTGTGACTGCGGCCCTGAGACCATTGCTCGAGGTGTGGGGGTGTCCTGCTTCTGCTAGTGTCCCCACTGCTAACATGGCCTTTCACGGAGCAGAAGCTCCATAAAGGTCTTCGGAATAAATGAGCCAGTGAGCAGGGGGCTCAGATGAACTGTCTGCTACTTCCTTAAATAACCCAGGCAAATCCAAATAAACAGAGAGAATTTAGTTTTTGAGAATGATACACAAGAAGGACAGAAGCATGAATTCACTACGATTACTTTTATCATCTAATTCTTCCCCCATCAATACGACTGCTCAGTAAGTTCACATTTCCAAAACAGTCCTAATTCCAATTCCACTGTATCCTGTTCAGGACCACAAAACAAGATGGAAGAGTTCCCAATTGCTTTTACAAAATAGCAAAACTCTTGTTCTTGAACTGGGTAAGCACAAACACATTGTGATCAACATCATTCACAAAGCTGAGACACTGAACTTTATTTAGCCTTCCATTATGACAATTCAAGTTTGACAATTTTCTAAAGGAAACAGAGATGAATCTGCCTGTCATCATAAAGAACAGGAACCCAAAGACGCTACACAATGGCTCCCCCAACTGGCCCAGGCCCTCAGTTCTGAGAAGGCTGAATGCTCCCTCTTCAATCGCAAAGGGAAGGATTACCCTGGCTGCCGCTCTGGCTCAGGCCTCCTTGTCCTTCTCCTTCACAGCCTCTGTAGACTGGAGTGGGAAGGCCCTCCAAGCCCTTTGTCTGACCCTGAGCACAAATGCCATGACTTGCTGTTTGCTGGTCTCCGCATAGGCCCGGGGACCCCACAGGAACTCGTAGCGAGCAGGGTCACTGTCATGCACCTGCCGGTACTCCAGGTACCCCTCCCGCACCCACACTTGGGTCAGCAGCTCCCTGGGCTCCCCAAAGATGCAGTGCTCCCTCCCAACATACACCCCCATCCTGCTGAGTGCTCCCCAGACCACTTCCTCAGGGGCGGGGTCTCCATTCCTCATGATCAGGCTGAGGACCAGCACCAGGAGACCAGCCTTGGGCAGGCCCTGCCCATTGCTCTGCATGGCATCACAGGTGAGGCCCAGGGCAGGGATCATACCATAGGTGTCCTTCCTGGGGTATACCCCCCTCACCTCCACACCAAAGACCAGCTGCAGGCACTCCAAGGCTTGTCTGAAGACCACTGGGAAGTGCTCCTGGTTTTCCTTGAGCACCGTCTTCAGCATTTCCGCCTGGGAGGTCAGCTCCTTGGCTCGATACTTGAGGAGCAGGAAGTTCATCAGGTTAGTTATCATCTCCTTCAGAGCTTGCAGGGGCAAGGCCTCCCCGGGGGCTGAGGAGGACACTGTGGAGGAGGAGGCCGAGGGGGATGCAGCCTTCCCCACCTCAGCCCCCAAGAGCTGCACCTCCACCGGGCCCTGGGCCTCGCCTGGGTCTTGAAGGTCTTCTTCGAGCTTGCTCAGCTCACTCATCTCCACCAAGAGCACGATGCCTGTGATCAAACCCCAGACAGGCGTGAGACAGGGGGACAGATGGGGACCACGAGGCTTAGGGGAGGAGGGGGTGGGACTGGCCTGGGCTGAGAACCCCACTGCCCCTGTGGTCAGTGCACAGAGGCCAGATGGGACATGAGGAGCAGCTGAGGACCAAGCATCTCCCCAGCCCAGAACCCACGGGAGACCTTGGGCGGTCTGATACAGGCCACTTACAGGTCTCCCCTTGAGGGTTTCACTCAGACCTCACAGGGGCGCTCATCCTGGGCGGCCAGTCCCTTGGCTACCTGAAGGAAGAAGTGAAGTGGCTCCCCAGGGTGCAGTCAGCACAGCCCGAGATTTCTGGCACTGACAAAGCGAGGCGATTAGGGCCTTCTGGGGTCCCCTCTGTTCTGGGATAGGGAGCCCCACTCAGGAAACCCTCCTCACCTTCACTCCTGGTACTGCCTGGACCTCCTCTGCTCTCTGACCTCAGGACACGGGCTCAGGACACGAGACTTCCGCCTCAGCCTCCTGGTTCCTGGAGCTCCTGTGAGAGAAATGATGGGGACACCTTGGGGGTAGAGTGTGGCACAGCCCTGGGCCTTTTGTGCTTGGAGGAGTGGACTCTGTGAGGTCTCCCCAGTTGTGGCGTGGGAGGTCCCCTCGGGGCTCCCTTGTAGTTCCCCCCTTTCCCTTGGCACGGCCTGGACCTTCCCCTTTGGGGGCCTGTAGGGTAACTCAGAACAAGACCCGAGTCTGTACAGAACGTGCTGAGGGGCCCCACATTTGGCCACACCTGCTCAGGGCCTCCCGGGGGTTCTAGGCTGGGGAGATGCTTGGTCCTCAGCTGCTCCTCATGTCCCGCCTGGCCTCCAAGAACTGACCACGGGGCAGGCATCTGCTCAGTCCGGGCAGTCCAGCCTCTGCCAACCTGAAGCCTCCACCCTCCACCCGAAAACCTCACATCCCGAGGTCCCTAAGCCAGACAGAGGTCAAGAAACTGCTCACCCCACTCTGGGCCCTCCAAGACCCTCTTGCAAGGGTCAAGATCCCTCCCCGTTGGGGTCTAACAGCCTCAGTCCATCCTCGCATGGAGCCTGGACTCCAGGCAGCACCCAGGGCTGTCCCATCTGCCATTTTGAGACCTCGCCACTTTCACAAGGCCTCCAGTTGCTCTGAGACCCGCATGTTAGCAAGTCAGACAGGCCGAGTGTGCTCTCACCGCAGTCTCCTAGGGCCAACTACAGGCGCGGGGATCTGTGGGGTTCTGTCGGTGCTCACTCAGGGTCCCCCCAGTCCTCCTGCAGGTACCTCACCTTGCCTCTGCGCAGGGCCTGGATTCTCACCTCTCCGCAACTGAAGCCCCACCCCTTATACCAGGACCCCGGTCTCTTGAGGACCCGGATGTCAGGAGGTCAGCACATGCCTGTTGCGCTCATCCTGACCCCACGGTTGACCTGGACTGACAACAGAGACGGGCTTCTCTGAGGTCTCCTCTGATTGGGGACCAGGGTCCTCTAGTCCCTCCTCAGGGTCCTCAATTTGACACCCTGCAGGACCTGGAAATCGGCCCCCCTGAGGCCCCGCCCCATATGTGAGGTCCCCAGTCTGAGACCCAGATGTCAGGAAGTGCGACCCTGCATGTTGGGCTCATCCTACCCCAGGGTAGCCAAGGGCCAATAGCAGCTACAGGCTTCTTTGAGGTCTCCTCTGACTGGGGTCCAGGGTCCTCTCAGTCGTCCCTGAGGGTCTTCATCTTGAAACCCTGGAGGAGCTGGACTTCTTCCCTCTGCTCACCTGAGGCTACATGCCTTTTCCCAGGTCCCCAGTTTCTCTGAGACCCACATGTCAGGAAATGCAGCATGTGCTCGTACACCCTCTGTGCTCCCTGAGCCTTGATGTGAGGGTCCCGCCTCTGGTCAACACAAAGGGCATCCCCGGATCTGCCAGGGCTCAAGATGAGGTCCCTGAGGGAGGATATAAGGAACCCCACAGACCCCTGACCCTGCTCTCAGCCCTGGGCCGCCCTGGTGGTAGGATGAGCACTTGGCAGCCTGTTCTGACTTGTGCATCTGTGTCTCAGAGACATTAGGCAACTGTTAGAAGGGGCAGGGCCTCAGATGGGCAGAGGGAAAGATCTTAGTTCTTTTGAGAGTCAAGGTAAGGACTCTGAGGAAGGATTGAGCGGACCTTGGACCCAAGAGCAGAGTGGGCTCTGGGAGGACATAGGGCGGATGAGCACATGCTGCATTTCCTGACATTCGGGTCTCAGAGAGACTGGGGTCCTGGTAGAGGGAGTGAAATTCTTGACATTCCGGGTCTCAGAGAGACTGGGGTCCTGGTATAAGGGCTGGGGCCTTAGTAGGGGACAGGAGAGAATCCAAAGTCCTACCTGGAGACAAGGTGAGGTCCTGAGGGAGGACTGAGGGGACCCCAAGGGAGGACTGACGGAAGCCCACAGATCCCCGCCCCTGTTGTCCACGCTGGGAGCCCCTGGGGTGAGAAGAGCACACTAGGCCTGTCCTGACTTCCTGACATCAAGGTCTATGAGAGACTGGGGACCTGGTGTGAGGAGCAGTGGCTCAGGCGGGGAGAGGACAAAGCCCAGGTGAGTTGGCTCTTCCCATCAGGTGGCCAAAGTATTGGAGCTTCAGCTTTAGCATCAGTCCTTCCAATGGATATTCAGGGTTGATTTCCTTTAGGATTGACTGGCTTGATCTCCTTGCTGTCCAAGGGGCTCTCAAGAGTCTTCTCCAGTGCTGCAGTAGTACTATTTTATACATAGGAGTGTGCATCTGTTAATCCCAAACTCCTAATTTATCCCTTCCCCTGCGTTTCCCCTTTGGTAACCACAATTTTGTTTTCAGTCTTTCTGATTTGTAAATAATTTCATTTGCTTCACCTTTTTAGATTGCACCTGTAAGTCTTACCATAGAATATTTGTCTTTCTATTTCTGACTTATTTCACTTAATATGATACTCTCTAGGTCCATCCTTGGAGAAGGCAATGGCACCCCACTCCAGTACTCTGGCCTGGAAAATCCCATGGGCAGAGGAGCCTGGTAGACTGCAGTCCATGGGGTTGTGAAGAGTCAGACACAACTAAGCGATTTCAGTTTCACTTTTCACTTTCATGCATTGGAGAAGGAAATGGCAACCCACTCCAGTGTTCTTGCCTGGAGACTCCCGGGGACGGGGGAGCCTGGTGGGCTGCCGTCTCTGGGGTTGCACAGAGTCGGACATGACTGAAGAGACTTAGCAGCAGCAGCAACAGCAGCAGGTCCATCCATGTTGCCACAAACGGTATTACTTCGTTATTTTTCATGGCTGAGTAGTATTCCTGTGGTGTGTGTGTGTGTGTGTGTGTGTGTGTGTCTGTGTGTCTGTGTGTCTGTGTGTCTGTGTGTGTCTGTGTCTGTGCGTGTGTGTATACCACATCTTCTTTATTCAGTCATCTGTCAATGGACATCTAGGTTGCTTCCATATCTTGTCTGTTGTAAATAGTGCTACAATGAATGTTGGTGTGCATCTATCTTTTCACATTAGAGTTTCTGTCTATCTAGGTATATATTCAGGAATGGGATTGCTGGATCATATGGTAGTTCTTTTTGTAGTTGTTTAAGGAACCTCCATACTGTTCTTCATATTGAGTGTACCAACTTACATTTCCACCAACAGTGTACGAGGGTTCCCTTTTCTCTGCTCCCTCTCCAACATTTATTCTTCATAGGATTTTTGATGGTGACCATTCTGACCAGTATAAGGTGATACTTCATTGGAGTTTTGATTTGCATTTGTCTAATAATTAAGAATGTTGAGCATCTTTTCATGTGCCTGTTGGCATTCTGTGTCATCTTTAGAGAAAGGGTCTTGTCAGGGTCACACAAGCTGGGTGGCTCAAACTACAAACCATGTTGGTTCAGGAGGCCAGCAGCCAATGTGGAGGTGTCAACTGACATTGGCTTTTGTGAGGGTTGTGGAGAGAGTCTGTCCCATCTCTCCCCTCTCACTTCCAGGGCATTGCTGGCCATGGTGGGTGTGCCCAGGCTTGGGCTTCCTCTTCACCTGGAGTTGTCTTGTGTGCCTGTCTGTCTCTAAATGTGTCCTTTGTATGGGGACAGCCATTCTGTTAGAGGAGGGTCCATCCTAATGAGCTCACTTGACCTCCATCAGCTCTGTGAAGACCTTTCCTTTGTCTGTAAGGTCACGCCGAGGTACTTGGGATTGAGACTCCAGCACCTGAACTTGAGGGGACATAATGTGACTCCTTACACCCTACAAAGGCTCTGAGGTAGGAACACACTGGAATGTTCCAAGGATGGAAGGATGGCCTTCATAGCTACTGTGGGTGAATCCAGGGGCGAGGAGAGCAGGCTGCCAGGGTAGGAGGCAGATCATGTGAGACCTCGTGGGCCTGTGAGAACTGTGGCTCTGCTGTGCTTGGGGAAGAGAAGGCCCAGGAGGCCCTAGGCTGGGTGCCTCTGAGACTATGTCCCCATCCTCATAGTCTCGTGGAAACGGAAGCTCCCTGCTAGAGGTGCTGAGAATCTACTGAGGTTCAGGCCAGCGGCTCTGCTCCCCTGCCATCACCCCACTCCAGTCAACAGGGACGCCCTTCCAGGTACAAGGAAAGAAGTGAGGAAGGAGGTGCATGTGATCAGGTCCCCTGCAGTCATGGGCTATCTCTCTATCCCTGGCACCTCCTCAGCCATGGAAAGATGTGAGAGTAACATAGTGGGTTATTTGAGGTTTGAATTCTGTAATCCCTGCATGGTGCCATTCCAGGCCTTAGCAATGACACAGAGTGCACCCGTCCCAGTAGTTCCTGCTCTCCTTCGTTCTTTCTCTAGGCTCTAGGTGGGGACTGCGGCATCTGCTGACAGTGGAGGCAGTGGTGTGGGAAGGGCTGCAAGGAACGTGGTTCCCAAAGGCATGGGGAAGACACCTGGCAGGGCCGTCCAGGGCCAAGGCCAGATTGGTTTGCATGGATCTGTGCTCAGCAGGCCTGGGCTAAGATGGGGATTCTGCAGAGCATGGGCAGGGACGGGGCCAGGGAGTTGGGAGGTGGGGTGGGGGCAGTGTTTGGGCCGGGGGAAGCCAAGCCCAGGACTGTGTCTGTCTGTGCTGAGAGAGGACCACAGCCCGGCCACTGGGCTGTGAAGCCAAGGGGCTTGCCCTCCTGCCTCAGCGCTCCCAGGGTTTAAGGGCCCTCTGTCTTGGAACTCACCACGTGCCTCTCTCCCACTGCCCCGCCCTCCTTCCTGACCTCCCCACAGACTGCATGTGATGGATGGGTCCTCTGGGTTGCCAACCCCTGTCAACAGACAGTGTGGAGATGGATGGAAGGAGCCAGCCCTCTGTGACCCGTCCCCCCCCCCCCCATTCTGTATCAGCAGGCTTGGAGGATGCTCGGACATGTGGAGCTGATGTCCGGCCCAGGGCTGTGAGCTTGGAGGCTGCTGTGTCAGGCTCCTGGTCTTTGTGGTTCTGTGTTTCCACACCCACGTGAAGTCCTGGGAGCCCTGGGAGATGAAGTTCGGCTGTCTGTCCTTCTGACAGCCTTACGGCGTCAAGACCGTGGAGATGTGGTGGCGGCCCGTGCTATGTGGACCCAGCACTCTACCCTGGCTGTCCACATCGGGCACTGGGACTGGGAGGACGTGGACTGGCAAGAGCTGCTAGAGCAGAGGCTGGGGATGAGCCCTGTCCAGATCCAGGCCTTGCTGCGAGACAGGGAAGAGTTCGGCCACGGAGTGATCGTCGGCAAGTGACACCCTGCCCCGTGCTGCCCGCATGGCCCCTGGTGCTGCCCTGGATCTCAGCCAGCTTGTGGTCATTTGTTTTCTGTTGAACCGGTTGGTAGAGGGAGGAGGGGTGGGGCTGAGGTTTCTTCAGAGGGGCAGAGAGGGTCCCTGGGCTGGGAAATGGTGGCCCGAGGTGTCTGACCCCCACTCTGGGCCTCAGTCCCCATTTGTGCTCTGAAAGGCAGAGGCATATCCGGGTCTGCATGTGGCACTTGCCTCTGTGTGTGTGTGGGGGGAGGGTGTGCCCAGCAGAGACCATAAGAGGTAGAACAGCACCCAGCCTGGGTTCCCCAGCCCTAATGCCTGCAGCCGGGCCTGAGCAAGTCCCCTGACTCCCCAGGAGTGAGGCCCCACAGCAACTCCTGTCTGCTGGTGAATCGCTTGGGGACCTGATGTCTGCAGGCTCACCGCTGATGCCCCCCTGTTCTGTCCCTGCAGCCTGCAGTGGGCAGACTGAGAGGTGCCCATGGCCTGGTGGGTTCATGGAGCACCAGGCCTCTCCCTTTCATTTCACTCCCTCCCTTGCTTGGCCTTACCCCGAGTTCCCTTTGCTGAGGTGAACCCGCCTGAAATGCTCAGCCAGAGGACCCAGCTCACTCTGGGTCTCCTCTGTGATGCAGTCTTAGTCTCTAGCAGGCATGACTTTGAATCGCCTTGTTCTCCTTCTGTGTCCTGTCTTTGCACACAGGTCTCGTGGATGGGGGTCACTTTGCTGTGCCCAGAAAACCTAGGTTGTGATGAGGTGGAGGAGCTGGAGAATCAAGCCATGCTGCCCGACCTGCAACGGAAGTACCTGACTGCGCTCGCCGACTCTCGCTGGCTGCTACAGCCCGTCCTGGGGAGGGCCAGGAAGGACATCTTCCAGGTGGACATCCCCAAGCACCTGACCCACTTTGGTCAGGAGGCCTGTCCAGACTGGGCTCTCGAGAGGAAGGTGACTGAGAGACCAGCTCATGGTGACACCATCTGGTTGCCACCATGCCCAGGACATGCTGGTCTGGTTCGGTCTGAATCCGCCCCACCCTGCAGTGAACTGCCCACATGGTGCGGGGCCGGGGGCCGGGACTCTGGACTCAGCAAGAGTCTCCAGGCCTGTACCTTTTTACAAAAAGATGTCACCACTCGTTTTGGCCCTGCTGGGTCTTTGTACTTGAGAGAAATGTGTTGTTAGGAAACCGGTTAGTGTTTTTCCCTCTCTATTCTGGTCCAAATTCCCCGATATTGGAACAGTGTCCAGAGGACTGATGGGGGAATGCCGGGGGTGAGGCTGAGTGTCAGCAGCTGGCTAGGCCTCCAGCACATGGAGAGGCCTGCAGGCCCAGAAACCAGCCGTGGTTTGTCCTTGCAGGTGACCCTTGCCCTACTGTAAAGTGTCCCTTGGCTCACAAAGCATGTGTGCTGGACACGGTGCCTGGCTGCTCCATATCCAAAGTTAGGCTCCTAAATACAGCTGTGGGGGCAGAGTAACAAGGGCTGGTGTTCACCTTGTGGAAACTTGTACTTGTGTTTGGGTTTAAAGTCATGTTTTTGCAAGGCCCTTGGTGAGTGGGGTGACCCTCCTTTCCAGTGGGCCTCTTGGGGATATCCCTGGATCAGGATCTGGAGAGGCTCAGCTGCTGATCAGAAACTTATGGCATCATCGGCGGACCCAGGAGGAGCCCATTCTGCTTCAGGGTGCATGACTCATGGAAGGTGACACCCCCACGGTCAGGAGCCAGACCGGGTCTTCTGCTGTGTGGCAGGCAAGGCGCAGGGACCAGCCCATCCTGGGCTGGCCTCAGCGCATGGCTCGGAAGCCACACTCTTGGCCGAATGTGTGAAATGCTGCTGCTTCAGATGAAAAGGTACCATGGGGACTGGACTGAGGCCTGCCTGGGGCGTGGGCTTCCAGCCTCATCGGGCTCACCCAGTGCCGTGTGTGAGTAGCATGGACAGACAGAAAGAACACAGACTTGCAGTTCTCATTCAATACTTATTTATTCCCATGGAGTTTTGCTGTACTTTATTAGAGCTAGAAATAGATATTTTTATTACCAGAGAGTGCTTTTGAGTGTCACTAGGGACCTGGCGGCTCAAACTGCTTACAGAGGGCACACTTGTAAACTGAGGAATCCTCCTGCTCATCCACCTCAGGGGCCTCATTTGGGGCCACAACTGAAACGACGACCATCACAATGGAATAATAGATGTACATAGTCATCACCAAACCATAACCTGGGTACTCTGTGGGGCTCTAGGGCAGTTCCCCTGCGCCGTCCCTTCCTGCAGTAGCTGGGGGTACAGACGTGGCATTGCTGGACATGCCCTCTCCCCTGGGCCCACCCTGCTCGCTGGGGAGATGGTTTGCCCTGGCCCCCCCAGCTACACTGCCCATAGACCAAAGGCCACAGAACACAAATGAGCACCAGCCAGGGGTTCTGTGAGCTGTTTGGATTCCTTTCTGGGCCTTCTTGTCAGCCTCTTGGGTGGACTCATTGTGATGGAATTTAGGAGAGCGTCTGGTCACCACAGCTTGCTTCTTTCTCTTTGGGATTGCTGTTGCGCTGGTGGAGGGCTAAGCACTTATTCTGGGGTCACCTTTCCTCCAGATGTCCTGCAGGAGGAGAGGTGTCTCTCTGAAACTTGGAGTTCCGATAGATCTGAAAGGAAATGAATCACTTTAGCCACTGTGTGGGAGAATAGCAATTCCTCACCGCCCTCCTCCCCACCACGTCTGGACCTTGCCTAAACATGGAGATAAAGTCTCTTCATTCCTGGCAGCTTATGAGGCCTTAGTGAGTGTTCTCCCTAGAGGTCCCTTGGGGCCAGCCTCGCTTGAGGTGTTACTGGCTCTCCCTGATTTCAAGTGGCCCCTCAGGGTCTGGAGTCACCCCTATGGATCCTTTGTAAGGGGGTTGGTGGAACATGACAGGTCCTGCTTTCTCCTCTTTCCTTAACCACCCTCTCACGAGAAAAAAGTTCTCCTGGGAAATGAAACCAGTCCAGCACTCAGCTTGTCTAGTCTAGTCTCCCCGGAAGGGCTTTCTACATTACCATCATCCTCTTCTTCCCCACAGAGTGACCCGAAGGGCAGATTTTCCTGAACCCATCCAGGTTCAGTTTGCGGTTGAAAGTCTTGATGCTGTCTGTCTCGAAGATCCTGTCTGCACCCCTGCACTGCAGGACCTCTGTCTGGAAGAGATCTGCTTTGATGACCACCATGTCTCCCTCGTCATTCCAGTGCAGAGGTGACGGCCGCATCCTCCACTATCACCCAGAGCTTCTAGGGAAGGACAGCCTGAGGACGGCATTGTTCTCATCCTCGTTGGCCGTTTCTGGGTTTGGGCCCTGTGGGGGCAGGTTGTCTTGGGCTCTCGGGTTGGTCACCCTTCTTCTCCAAAGCCGCCCCTGAGAATCCATGTTTGGATCCAGGGAGGAATCATGGCGGTCCCCTGCTGTGGGCTCCCCATCAGTTGATGGGGCCAGGGGGGCTGCAAGCGCCTCATGGGAAGCCAGTCTACCTCAGGAGCATTCTCTACCCAAGCAGTGAACACTCAGGGCAGAAGGGCCTCAGACCAGGGTCTCAGTTTCCAATATTGTCTGGAGATTCTAGAATCTGGGTCGTGGGCCAGGCAGCCAATTAAGTGGTCCGCTTCCTTACTTGTTTCATGATGTCACAGAGGTGATGTGGAGAGGCAGCTCTGGCCCGGTGTAGGGGAGGGGAAAGGGGATGGAGATGGGATCCACAACTTGTCTCTTATCTGAAAGTACAGAAAAGTATGTTTCAGGTTGCCTGTAAAGGCTCCCATCTGCTGCCAGGTGCTTGTTTCAGGGGGTCAGGCCTTGGATGGGTTGACGCACGTGCCCCTGGCTCCACTCCCCTCCATACCAATGGGCAGGCCTGTGGTTGGCTTCTGCTGAAAGGCCAGGCCCTGGTGAGTCCTGGTTCAGCTACCACTGAGAGAGACCGCAGGGGTCAGATGGGCCCCTAATGACTGTCCCTTCCATAAGATGGGGTCCATAGCAGGCTGATTGGCCTAGCCTGATTTGGTGGTTCTACCCCTTCACCCCCTGTACCTGGCCTTGCCCCTCTTCTGGCTTTGGTCTCTTCCAGCTGGTGGCTGCCGATGGTAAGTCCTACTCAGATGGCCCCAAAGTAAAGTCCCGATGGGACTACCTACCCCAGATCTGGGGGGACCTCACAGAGTCAACCCCTCATACCAGCACTGAAGGCCTAGGTCTGTGCCACAGTCTACCCCCGAGGTGCCCCCTCCATTTGTCTCACAGGGACTCCAGGAACCAGGACGCAAAGGCGGAGGTCTGAAGTCTGTGTTCTGAGGTCACAGGAGTGCCAAGTTGAGGTGGGTGTCCTGAGTGTGCACAGGGGTTCCCCATCCCGGAACAGAGGGGACCTCAAAAGGCCCTAATCCCCCCACCTTGTCAGCCCCAGAACCTCAGGCTGTACTGGCTGCATCCTGAGCCGGAATTTGTCTTCCTCATTTGACAGGGGACTGACCACCAAGGAGGAGCGCCCCTGTAACGCTCAAGAGCAGCCCTCAAGGAAGACCAGTAAGTGGACTCAGTCAAAGCCACCCGTGGAGCATTTCAAAACTGAGACCATTTACACTCTCTCTCTTTCCCAGGTCAGTGGTCTCCATTTGCCCCCCTGCCACACCCCCACTGGGCACAAGACCCCAGTCATCATGCCTGTGGTCCCAACAAATGAGCTCTGCACTTCTGAGGAAGACCTTCAGGGCCAAATCCAGGCCGAGGGCCCAGTGGAGGCGCAGCTCCTGGGGGCTGAGGCGGAGGATGCCTCAACCCCTCTGGCCTCCTTCCCTCCAGTCTCATTTTCCTCTGCCGCCGGAGATGCGGAGATCTTGCTCAAGCAGGCTCTGAATAGGATGACGACTCAACTACTGGAGTTCCTGCTCCTCAAGTATGGCACCAAGGAGCCGATTTTCCAGGCTGAAATGCTGAATATGGTCCTCAGGGATAACCAGGCCCACTTCCCAGTGGTCTTCCGTAAAGCCACACAGTGCCTGCAGCTGGCCTTTGGCCTGGATATGAAAGAGGTAGACCACAGAGAGCACATCTATGTCATGGTCCCCATCCTGGGCCTCACCCTCAATGAGATGCAGACGGATGGGCAGAGCATACCAAAGGCTGGCCTCCTGGTGACGGTCCTGAGTCTGATTCTCCTAGCAGGGGACCTGGTCAGTGAGGAGAACATCTGGGGAGCACTCAGTAGGATGGGGGTATTTGCTGGGATAAAGCACTGCATCTATGGTGAGCCCAAGGAGCTGCTGACCCAAGTGTGGGTGCGGGCGGGCTACCTGAAGTACCAGCAGGTGCCTTACAGCCACCCTGCTCGTTACGAGTTCCTGTGGGGTCCCCGGGCCTATGCAGAGACCAGCAAGCAGAAAGTCAAGGACTATCTGTGCAGGGTCAATGGAAGGGGTCCCAGGTTCTTCCCACCCCGGTGTGCAGAGGTGTGAGGGAGGAGGAAGAGGGGCCCTGAGCCAGAGCAGCAGCCAGGCTCCTTTCAGGCCCACATCCAGCAGCTTGTCCTGGGGGTAGGAAGGGAGGCTGATCCTTCCCCCTGTGTTTGAAGAGGGAGCATTCAGCCTTCTCAGTCGTGACGGCTGGGAGAGTTGGGGGAACTGTTGTGTAGCATCTTTGGCTTCCTGTTCTCTAGAGTAACATGGAGATCCGCTTCTGTTTCCTTTAGAAATTTTTCAAATGTTATTCCTTTTAATAGAAGGCCTAACGAGCTTCAGTGTCCAACTATGTCAGTAACGTTGATCACAGTGTGTTTGTGCTTACCAGTTCAAGAACAAGAGTTTTGCTGTTTTGTAAAAGTGATTGTGAACTCTTTCATTTTATTTTGTGATCCAGAACGAGATTACATGGACTTGGAATGTAACTATTTTGGAAATACGATATTACTTAGTAAGAATTAAGAAATAAGATATATTTGAGGTGAGTTCCTCTATACTTCTTGTCTGTCATTTTATACAGCTAAACTATCTCTGTTCAACTGGATTTTTTCAAGTTATTATTTAAGAAAGCACACAAAGCCTGATCTGACTTAATAAGTGCCCCACTCTGGCTCACTTATTCCACAAACCTTCATGGAACTTGTCCTCTCTGGAAGGCCCTGTGTTAGCAGTGGGGACACTAGAAGCAGGACACCCCAACACCTAGAGTGATAATCTAAGAGCTGCAGTCACATGAGGAACGTGGAGAAACGTCCCCTAATTCCACAGAAGATGGCAACTCGGTGCATGGCAGTGAGGTCCAGGAGGAGCACTTGAGTGTTGATGCTTGAGCCAGGGCGGTTTGGGGCTTTGGGAAGCTGGGTTCATCCTGTGAGAGGTGATGGTAATGAACCTGGGTGTTGGCCGCAGCCAGAGTTATACACAGTGTCTTATGGGTGAGAAGAAAATCTGAAATGGGACATACACACTAGAAGATCCTCTTCTGTCCTAGATAAATTACCTGGGGCAGGAAGGGATGTTACACTGTGGTCAGAAACAGTTAGACACCTGTCTATGCTGCTTGATCTAGGTACACCAAAAATTTGCAAAATGGGGAGGGGTGAGTGGACTTTGGTTTGCTGCACAATCTACTCAGTCTTGGAGAATATAGTTGAAGACGTCTTGCTAAGCACCCCCAAACTTTTGGTAGGCTTTTAATGGAGTGTCTTCTCTGAAACTGGTGGCTGTGCACTTAACCTAATGGAGGAGCTTATCCAGGTGGTCAGGCCCTAAAGCCATAGATGAGGAGGCGTTATGGAAACCACAGTGGCAAAATCTGCACTGAACTTGAATTCACACACCTCAGAATTCTCCTTGGAGGTGAAAAGTGCGGCATTGTGCGTATCCTAGCTAGATTTTATGAATAGAACTCCCACTGCCCTTGTCCTCTCACTGTCGCTTGCCTGATACCTGCCCTCATGAAGCTCATGGCTGTCGCGGAGCCTAAGGGCACCTTGCAGGTGCTCAGGCAAGTCCCATCGTGTGGAGGCAGCCGGGCCTCCCGGGGGAGACTGTGTCTGGCTCAGGAGGCAGGGGCACATCCTCAGCTCGCTGAGACTGTGGGCAGCATCACTGCAGAGGGAAGGGCAGAAAGAGCACTGGAGGGAGCCAGGGGGACCCCTCCCTGACGTTCACAAGAGCCTTGGAAACTAAATCAGGTCTTGCATTTGAAAGTGGCAACACAGAGTAGCGACTAGAAACAGTTGGAGAGATTCAAGTCACGTTTGGCTTTCTCAAAAACTCCTCAACACATGAAGGGAATCGTCTTCATCGCAGGCTACACCTACCGGCTGCTGTCTGTTGAGCACTGAGCACACTGCAGGGCAGGGGAGAGACTCCAGGTCCTTGCCCACATCACTTCTTCCTCTGCTTCCTGGAAGCTGCCTGCAGGGAACATGGGATCCTAGGTAAACCTCCAACAGTTTGGGAATAAATACATGATCAACTCACCAATTTAAATACAAAGACAGAAAAACACTTTTCATATAAGTAAAAATAGCATGTTGTTTGGGGAAAAAAGCATCCCATTTGTGCTGATATCTGGGGTGCGGTGGAAAGATATTCTGGGGGAAGGCGGTGCCACATCCATGGGGCTGAGGTCCCAAGAAGCTGGAAAGGCTCCTTCCTGACTGACTGATGGAAGCTCTGTCCAGGCGCCGTCCATGCAGGGCCAAGGTGAGGACCTGGGCTCCTCCCAGTGGCACTGATCTCGTGAGGCAGCAGTGAGTGGTTGAGTGAAGTGACATCTTAATTCCCTGCCCAGGAATTGAACCTGGGTAGCCTGGATGAGAGCCCGGAATCCTAGCCAGGAGACTAGCAAGGGCTAGAGGCTGAACGCTATTGTTTCATGGATCATTGCCTCCAGTGAAAAATGCATTTATCACAGAGGCAGAAACTGTAAATGCAGGCACGAAGTTTATTATTAGAAACATAGCACGACAAGTGGGAGAGCACATAAAGAAATGGCTTAGTTGAGACAGAAGCAGGCAGAGATGCAATCCTGTAGTGAGAGAGTGTGTGGATGTCACACCTGGTGAGCAGGAGCACAGTCAAGAGGCGGTAAAACCATTTATATGAGGCAGTCGTGGATTTTTGTCTTCCTTCAGGCCTATCATCTGGTTTCTTTCTCTACACCTGACCTCCCTGGGACACTCCCCTGCGTTCGTACACACCCCTCAGCCGAGATGGACCTCGAAGTGAAGGTTTCCATGAGGAGCAAGATTCATTATGGTCTGGCATTATCCCTTGACTTTTGAGCCACAAGGAGCCTTGCTTCACATGTCTGATGTCTCCCTTGGTACAAAACATGGAGGAGTGGAGATCCCTTTGTCCTTTACTCAAACAAGGTTTTGCCCCTCTTTTTCCTTCCTGGCAAGGAAATGACTGTTACATTTAGGTATTTATAAGAGACAAACACTGGCTATTTACGCTGTCTGTATTGTTTTATTCGTTTCAGAAAGCAAACAGGAGGCTGATTATAAGTGCCTCAACTGTAGCTGACCTATCCCTTGTCACAGGGGATAGTAACATTTGTAAGTACCCAACCTGTAGCCCCTTCCTTGTGCCCCCATGAAATGCAAACAGGAGGACCGTTGAAAACATCTAACTTGGAGTCCATCCATCCATACTCCTCTGCCTTACTGTGTGATGTATAAATACTTTAACCATAATAGTAGTGGTTGCTGCTGCTGTTACTGCTAAGTCACTTCAGTCGTGTCCAACTCTGTGCAACTCCATAGACGGCAGCCCATCAGGCTCCCCGGTCCCTGGGATTCTCCAGGCAAGAACACTGGAGTGGGGTGCCATTGCCTTCTCCAATAGGAGTGGTAAATGGTTACTAATTCTGTTCCATTTATTCACTGGGACAAGAAGATGATCTGACTTGCCAAAATAACCATCAGGGCACAGAAGCCTTGAGATATAGCTTTGTGATTGAGTCCAACATAAATACTTGGGAGTCATACTCCTGGAATTTCTGACAGGGCACAGAGATTGCCCCTGCCAGTGACTTCAACCTCCAAAGGCTAAGTCTCTGTGTCTAACTTGCATTTCATTCTGTTGTTCACTTCTGGTTCCATTTCAGAGCACAGTGGTCATAGTAACTTTCAGAAAGCAGACATTAAAATGGAAGACCCTGCAGAGATCAACCTAATCCAGGTGAGGGGGTCAGGCTGCTGTACGCTCCCCACACTGATCCTGTGAGTAGTCTCTCACAACGAGCTGCCCCCAGGGAGGCAGCCCCTTCAGTGGAGGGCAATTCCAGAGAAGACTTTTGCTCTGAGTCCTCCTCCACCAACACCGGTGGCCCTGGGCAAACGAGTGGGCTAGTCACAAGGAGGAGATCTGGGTGGTACCACAGCATCCACTATAATAGACACCTCCCAACAAGGAACATGCACTCCCTTCATCTGGAGAAAGCACCTCATCTGAGGACAGCTCCTTGAGCATTCTGGTTGGCTTCCTCTCCTCCTAAAGAAGCTCAGAGAGAAAGACTGGACAAATGCTGGGCCCTCACAGATGCAGCAGCTGCTGCACCACAACTGATGGTCACTCTCTCTTGCCCGAGATCCGTTCTACATCCCCTGTACTCTCAGCCAGGACCTCGGCCATTTCCAGTGGCTTCCCTGGTGAGGTAATACAGACTTTGTCCCTCAGGGTTCTGAAGCTTCTCTGACCCTTGCTCTTGGACTTGTCAATTCACCACTGAAGTGGAGCGGGAACCAAGACACATCACCTGGCTGTTAGAGATGTTTCCTTGCTGTTCCCCTGTGCCAGAGTAACCCACACACTCCTTAGGATCAAGGTCAGCTCTGCCTGCCAGGATGGGGACAATTCTCTGTGTGTGCTGGTCCCCTAGCAGGAGGAGCCCAAAGTGCCCAGATGGGAACCACGGCTCATGGGTCAGTAGGACTGCTATCGTGTCTCCTGGGGGAACCTTCTTGCTTTGGGAACAGCCTGTCGTGTGTCACCACCTGCAATAGGGTAAACAGTAGCCACATGAGGCTGGGTATTGTAAACTCAAATGAGCTTAGTGTGTCCCAGGGCCCAGCCTTCTACCTTAACATAATGTGAAGTCAAATGTAAATAGCTAGATGTGGCTAATGTGGACAGTCCTGCTCTGGAAATATAGAACCTGCTCTTGGGAGACTGGAAGTGCACGTTCTCTGTAGGTCCCTGGGAGTGATGGATGGTAGGTGGGGTCATGGGTCAGTGGGAGTGGTGATCAGTGGGGTCACTCTACATGCTGGTTCAAGGTCCATGTATCTTACTTCGTGGGGGAACTAAGGATGACAGATGTGGAGTGTGTCTGATCCCTGGAGGGTGACAACTCAGCACCATGGGCTCCCATATCCCAGTGTGCACATCACATGTGCTTTGTAGAGGTCATTCCATTGCTCCAGAAGACCAGCAGCTTCTGGAATGTGGGGGCTGAGATAGCGACCTTGAATCTCACAGCCACTTGCCCTCTGAGCCCCTGGTGTGCTATTAGAGGATCTGTTGGTCCTGCATAGTTTTGTGAAATATTCTGTGTCACTCAGTCCTGCATTCTGTGAGCCCTCAAATAGTGGCACCAGACAATGTGCTGCAAGCAGGAAAGTGAAACCCACATCGAGAATGTGTACCTATCAATTTCAGCAAAGATAGTCCTCTCCTCCTTCAAGGATGGAAATGAGATATTGTGATCAACTCACCATTGATAGCTCAATGGTCTTCTTGAGGAACAGTATGACACTGAGGATTCAGCAGTACTCTGTGATGAAAATAATATAAGTTTATATATAGAAATATATATATATATGTATATATATATAATTTAATATGTCTAGAATTACATATTTATATACATAAACACATTTTTATATATACTATAGAAAGGCAACCACTTCAGGATGGGTAAGCTGGGAAGACTCATGGTATAGTCAAGAGCCGTACCCTGAGTGGGCAATGCACGCACAGTAGGATAATCACCACTGCAGATGTTCTTCCCAGGAAGTGAGGGGTCTGAGCCCCACGCTGGGCACCTAGCCTGCAGGTCAGGCACCTGGACAACATGCCCACAAAACATTGGTTTGAAGGAAAGCAGGTCTTACTCTAAGGAGAGCCAGGCAGCTTTAGCAGCTAGAGACTCCGCTTTTCAAGTACATACAGAAAATCTCACCCACTCCAAGACTCTGTGTGAATGCAGAAATTTAAAAGAGCCCGCGTGAGACCTACCTGCTCATCTCTGAGAGCTCCTGGAGAGGCAGTAGGCAAATGGAGCTCACCCTGGGGCAGAGCTACTGGTGGCAGCCACTTGAGGGGTTCTACCAAAGGACATGGGTGCTGGCAAGTGCCATTTTAAAATCCTCCTTCTCACTTATTAGCAAGACGTCTCAGCCCCACCAGGCGGCTTGTTGGCATCAGTACTGGGAAGACTCAGACCAAACAGATAGGTGAGCATGGCCACAGCTCCACCCATCAGCACGCCAGTTGCATTAGGATCCTTGGAGTCCCCTGCCCACACAGGACCTGGCCCTGCCACCAGGGTGCCCAGGATGGTGCTCCACCCACCAGTGTGCCCGCATAAGCCCAGGGACCCTCAGCTCTGCAGCCAGAGGCCCAAGCCCTGCCCCATCCACCAGTGGGCTGGCACCAACTTCAGCAAACCAAGGCTGGCAGTCAGAAACCCTGGGACCAGCTCCACCTACCAGATGGCTGGCACCCATTCCAGGAACACATGCTCTGTAGCCAGGGTCGCCAGGATTGGGTTGCAGCCAACAGTGAAAAAGCAGCAGCCCCAGGTCCACTGTAGCCCTACAGCCTGCCATGTCAGGTCCAAGCCCACCCACTAGCAGGCAAGCAGCAGACCCGGGACCCCATAGGAGCTGGATTTCCAGATGAGAAGGAGGATCCTTGATCCACCGACACACTGCACCCTGAAACCAGCTGTGTCAGGAATGAGCCCCACACAACAGCAGGCTAGCACTAGATCTAGGAACCCTTGGCTGTGTAACCATCCACCCCAGGACACTGCTCCACCCACCAGTGGGCCGGCACTAGACCTGGGACCACCCAGGTCTCAGCAGCCAGACACCTCATGAGCCAACCGCACCCACCAGTGATCATCAGCCTCTGCACAAGGCAAGGCCTGGCAACCAAGCAGACCAGGGGTCAGCCATGCTTACCAGGCTGCCCAAACCAGTCAGCCTGCCTCAAGAGAGGGGACCATGCAGTCCTCACAGGGGCAACACTAGAGCATATATCTCTGGCGACAAGAGGGCAGGGGACTGCTGGGATACATAGGCTGTCTCCTTCTAAAGACCACTATCCCAAGATCAAGAAATAAAACCAACCTGCCAAAGATATAGAAATAAAAATAGCCAATGAGGAAAAATGAGGGAACAGAAGAATATCTTCCAATTGAAGGAATGAGATAAAACCCCAGGAAAAAAAGTAAGTGAGATGGAGAAAGCAATTTACCAAACACAGAGTTCATGGTAATGATCATAAAGATGCTGAAAGAATTTGAGAGAAGAACAGATGTACATAGTGAGAAGTTACATAGTGAAAGTAGGGAAAACCGCCAGACCATTGAGGTATGACCTAAATCTAATCCCTTACAATTATACAGTGGAAGTGACAAATAGATTCAAGGGATTAGCTCTGATAGACAGAGTGCCTGAAGAACTATGGACAGAGGTTTGTGACATTGTAAAGGAGGCAATGATCAAGGCCATCCCCAAGAAAAAAGAAATGCCAGTGGGCAAAATGGTTGTCTGAGGAGGTCTTACAAATAGCTGAGAAAAGAGGGAGGAGGGTTCAGGATGGGGAGCATGGGGATACCTGTGGCGGATTCATTTCAATGTTTGGCAAAACTAATACAATGGGGCTGGTGCACTGGGACGACCCAGAGGGATGGTATGGGGAGGGAGGAGGGAGGAGGGTTCAGGATGGGGAACACATGTATACCTGTGGCGGATTCATTCTGATATTTGGCAAAACTAATACAATTGTGTAAAGTTTAAAAATAAAATAAAATTTTTAAAAAATTAAAAAAAAATAAAATTAAATTAAAAAAAAAGATAATACCAAAAAAATAAAAATAAAAAAAAGAAGCAAAAGGCAAAGGAGAAAAGAAAAGATATACCCATCTGAATGCAGAGTTCCAAAGAATAGCAAGGAGAGATAAGAAAGCCTCCTCAGTGATCAATGCCAAGAAATAGAGGGAAACAATAGAATGGGAAAGACTAGAGATCTCTTCAAGAAATTTAGAGATACCAAGGGAACATTTCATGCAAAGATGGGCACAATAAAGGACAGCAACAGAACGGACCTAACGGAAGCATAAGAGATTAAGAAGAGGTGGCAAGAATACACAGAAGAACTATATAAAAAAGATCTCATGACCCAGATAAGCACGATGGTGTGATCACTGACCTAGAGCCGGCCATCCTGGAATGTGAAGTCAAGTGGGCCTTTGGAAGCACCACTATGAACAAAGCTAGTGAAGGTGTTGGAATTCCAGTTGAGCTATTTCAAATCCTAAAAATGATGCTGTGAAAGTGTTGCACTCAGCATGCCAGCAAATGTGGAAAACTCAGCAGTGGCCACAGGAATGGAAAAGGTCACTTTTCATTCCGATCCCAAGGAAAGGCAATGAAAAAGAATGTTCAAACTACTGCACAATTGCACTCATCTCACAGGCTAGCAAAGTAATGCTCTAAATTCTCCAAGCCGGACTCCAACATTTCATGAACCGTGAAACTCCAGATGTTCAAGCTGCATTTAGAAAAGGCAGAGAAGCAGAGATCAAATTGCCAACATCTGTGGACCATCGAAAATGCAGGAGAATTCCAGAAAAGCATCTACTTCTGCTATGTTGACTACACTAAAGCCTTTGACTGTGTGGATCACAACAAACTGTGGAAAATTCTTCAAGAGATAGGAATGCCAGACCACCTGACCTGCCTCCTGAAAAATCTGTATGCAGGTCAAGAAGCAACAGTTAGAACTGGACATGGAACAACAGACTGGTTCCAAATCAGGAAAGGAGTATATTGTCACCCTGCTGATTTAACTTATATGCAGAGTACATCATGAGAAATGCTGGACTGGCTGAAGCACAAGCTGGAATCGAGATTGCCATGAGAAATATCAATAACCTCAGATTTGCAGATGACACCACCCTTATGGCAGAAAGTGAAGAAGAACTAAAGAGCCTCGATATAAGTGAAAGAGGAGAGTGAAAATGTTGGCTTAAAACTCAACATTCAAGAAATTAAGATCATGGCATCCAGTCCCATCACTTCATGGCAAATAGATGGGGAAAGCATGGGAACAGTGACAGACGAATTTTTCTGGCCTCCAAAATCACTGCAGATGGTGACTGCAGCCATGAAATTAAAAGACGTTTGCTCCTGGGAAGGAAAACTATCATCAAACCAGAAAGCATATTAAAAAGCAGAGACGTTACTTTGCCAACAAACATCTAGTCAAAGCTAAGGTTTTTCCAGTAGTATGTATGGCTGTGAGAGTTGGACTATAAAGAAAGCTGAGCGCCAAAGAATTGATGCTTTTGAACTGTGGTGTTGGATAAGTCTCTTGAGAGTCCCTTGGACTGTGAGGAGATCAAACTCATCCATCCTAAAGGAAATCAGTCCTGAATATTCATTGGAAGGACTGATGTTGCAGCTGAAACTCCAATACTTTGGCCACCTGATGCGAAGGACTGACTCACTGGAAAAGACCCTGATGCTGGGAAAGTTTGAAGGAGGGAGAAGAAGGGGACTGCAGAGGATGAGATGGTTGCATGGCATCATTGACTCGATGCACATGAGTTTGAGTAAACCCCAGGAGTTGCTGATGGACAGGGAAGCTTGGGGTGTCGCTGTCCATGGGGTCGCAAAGAGTCGGACACGACTGAGTGACTGACTGAAGTGAAGTGAGAAGTTCAATGAAACTGAGAAAACACAACGAAGAACCAACCAGAGCTGAAGAATGGCACAGCTGAAATTAAAGTTACACTAATAAGGATCAAGAGTATATTAGATGATCCTGAGGAACAGGTCAGAAAACTTGAAGAGTGAGTAGTGGAAATCACCCAACCTGAACAGATAAAAGAAGCTTTAAAAACGAGGACCATTTAAGAGACCTCTGAGACAACAACATCGCACACTCTCACCTTTGCATTATACGGGTCCCAGAAAGAGAAGAGAGAGAGAGAGAGAGAAATGGTTAGATAATATAATGGAAGATGCAATACCTGATAAGTTACCTATCCTGGGAAAGGAAACAGACCTCCAGTTTCAGGAAGCACCTAGAACCCCAAGCAGGATCAACCCCCAGAGGGCCACCTCAATGACACATTGTAATTAAAATGTCCAAAATAAAAGATAAAGTGGGGATACTGCAGCAGCAAGAGAAATGCAGTAAGTTACCTGCAAGAGAAATTCAACTAGGCTATCAACTGAGGTCTCAGCAGACATGCTGCAGGCCACAAGGAGGGGCACCTTGCTTTTAAGATGCTGAAAGGAAAAAAAAAACTGCATTCCAGAGTGTTCTATCCAGAAAGCATATTGTTCAGATTTGAAGGAGAGTTCAAAAGTTCTGCAGCAAAGCAAACTGAAAGAGTTCAGCACCATGAAACCAATTTTACAAGAAATTTTAACAGGACTTCTCAAAGTTGAAAAGAACAGGCCACAGCTACAACTATGAAAATTACAAAGGGAAATCTCATTGGAAAAAGCAAGTAAACAGTGACAGCAATAATCAACCACATATAAGCGTGGAGGATGGGCAAATGATAAAATGAAAATCATCTATATCCACAAAAAGTAGGTGAGGGATAGATAAAGCAAAAGGACCTATGATGCCCAACCCATTAAACGTGGGGCAGAGAGTACAATGCAGTGTTGTTAAAATGCATTTGATTTACTAACTCAGCAGCTGAAAATAACTATAAATGCATAACCATATATACACATATATGTGTGTGCACACACACATATAAACATACATCATGCATAAATCATGTATATGTATACATATATACACATATGTAAACATATAGCAATGTGTAATGTTAGAGGTGTTCTTGCTAGGGACAAGTCCTAGAAGTATGTTATCTATCCCGTCTAATTTTTGAAGCTGCCCTGAAACAGAAAACCAGAGCTATATAAATATAATATCTTTATATTTTGCAATATAAATTTATACTGAAAAAATAATATTTAATATTACAATGTGAACATCTATCTAGCAAATTCAAAGGAATGAGCCCTTGGAATAGTCAAATAAATAAGAGACTTCAGAAAAATAAGGGATGGAATATTACCACAGCCAAATCAAGTGCTTTGCCCAGCAAGAGCAAGAGCTATGTAGAACATGTAATAGAAAATGCCTCATTTTAAAACTGCAATAAATTGCAAAAGTTATCTAAAAAGAATCCTAACAAATATGTAGACAAGATCCCTATGGAGGCATTACACAAGCTTACTGGTAGACGCAAGTTCAAGAGTTCCCCAATAAATAGAGCAGTAGAGCAGATCCAATGATGGGAAACAGAATTCTGTGACGATCCCAATGTTCCTTTTTTTTTTTTTTTTTCATAGATTTACAAGATTAGTGCTATAAACTTATCTACCAAAAGGACAGTGAATCTTGAACTTCTGTCCTCCGTTCCCAAAAGAACTCTCGAGAAACTAAGATGGGAGAGTGAATGAAATTAAATGTATTTATATCTATATAGCTGTAGCCTGCATAGAAGCAGGTGACAGGATGGGTAACAGGAAAGTTTAAGCTTCTGCCCATATTTCATTGTGTAAATTGGGAGACAATGTCTCAGGCCACAGATGCCAGAAGCCACAGGGTAAGATCAGGACAGCACCAAGAATGGGGCGATTGGGCCAGTAGGGCTGCAGCGTCTGTGCTAATAACCACTTGAAATCACCTCACCTTAGGGTGAGGACTGGCCTTTCCGAGACGTACGCTTTAAATAGCAGATGAAGATTGGACTAGAAATAAGAGAATAGCATTGAGCACCAGAGTGAATCAGGCAGCGTAAGAGTGGATGCTCTTTTCTTAAATTTGGCAAGATGTAAAATATATTTCTGACTCTGAATGTGGCTTAAGAGAGTGAAAATCAGGGCTCTGAACTACGAAAAGTTAGAAAACTTGATTCAAAAGACCTCCCCAGACCGCGCTGCTCAGCCTCTTCCGTGCAGAGAAGGACTCTTAGAACAAACGAAGTCTGGCTGCGGGCAGGGAGGCAACACTGGAAGGTGTGCTTTCTCGGGGACCCTCCTCTGCAGTCAGGGGCGCTGCAGCCCCCACCCAGCTTCCAGTCTGGGATGCAGAGTCACTCTGTGCTCGGGGTGCAGCTGGACAGAGTCACAGACCCGACTGGGAGGGAGTCCGTTGCAGCCAGCATTTCCTCAAGGTCTCCCAAGTGACGACCCTCAGGAGTGAGTTTTGGGGAGGGGGCATCTGCCCAGGGGGTCCAGAGAATCCAGCTCCACTCCCAGCTCAGCCCTGGCAGTCCCTGAGCCACGGGTCCCAATGTGATGTCACGCAACTTCTGTCTGCCTCAGAGGTCTGAGAAAGTGTGGGCCTGGGTCTGGGAGGAGGGTCCAGTCTGGCAGAGAGGAAGCCAGCCCTATGGGGGGGTCACAGGAAGAGCCTGAGAGAGGACTAAGACCCCACAGGATCTGTGTCCTCCCTGGGAGACCCTGAGCAGGCGCTTCAGAATTCAGACCAGATAGGGAGGGCTTGGTCTCAGGGCAGAAAATTCAAGTGGGCAGAGGGAGGAGCCCAGGTCCCGAAGGGAGCCAAGAGGAGGAGCAGAGGCAGGAGTGAGGGGCTCTTGGAGCCCTGAAAAGTGGGGCAGTAGGAAAGTGGGGTGTCCAGAGAAGCCCACCCCTGCCGTCAGTCCTGGGAGGCCCCAGGCGGATGGGCACGCGGCAGGGTGTCCTGACATTCGCATTAGGTCTCAGCCAGACTGGGACTTGTTGCAATGGGGGTGGGAGTGGGGGCTCAGGTGGGCAGATGAGAAGCCTAGGGACTACTGGGACAGAAAGTGAGGACCCTGAGGGTGCACTGAGGGGACACTGGACTCCAGAATATGGGTGAGGGTGGAGTGTCCCAGGGAAACTGGCCCTGCGCTCAGCTGTGGGAGGCCCAGCACGAGATAAGCAGCCTGTGCTGACTTCCTCATCTAGGTCCCAGAGAGACTGGGCGCCTGGGATAGGGGTGGGCACTCAGGTGGGCAGAGGGGAGGATTACATGGGACCCAAGTGAAAGTGAGGACGCTGAGGGAGGATTTAGGGGGCCCCGGGCCCCAGAACAGAGGCGACCCCAGCAAAACCCGCCCCTGCCTCCAGGCCTGGGAGACCCCCAGGTGAGAGGAGCAAATGTGGTGCGTCCCAACTTCTGCATCTGGGTCTTAGAGAGGCTGGGGTCCTGGTGTGAGGAGTGGGCTGTCTGCATGAAGATGGGCCACCCAGGACCTGCAGGGACATTAGGGGGAGACCCTGAGGGAGAGTCGGCCCCTGGACCCCAGAACCCAGCGTCCCCCTCTCCGCCTCTGCTGTCACCCTGGAGCCTGGGCGTGTGGCTCCAGGTGCTGCCCCCTGAGGGCAGCCTCTCCATTTGGACCAGCTGCAGGTCTGGGTTGAGGGGTCAGGAGGCTGCAGGTGGGCAGAGGGAGGGGCCCGGGCCCCATCAGACAGTGAGGCAGGACCCGGAGGAGGTCACCTGGGAAGGTCCTTAGGAAACATCCCCCTCCCAACTGCAGCACCTCGGGGTTTGGGGGGATGCGGCTGAGTTTGAGGGGCCCCAGGGTGATCTTGGGCAGGAAAGACCTGAGGCTGCCCTTGGGGAGGACTGCCGGGTCCCCTGCTCAGAAAGAGGGGAATCCACCTGCAGAGCGGTCCTCTGTACCCTCGCGGGAGCCCAGCACGGAGGCCGGGGTGATGCACTCTTCCTGCCAAGGTGCTTGAGGTGGAGCTTGGTGGCGGGCGGTGGGGTTGGGGGGCTCTGGAGGGCTCAGGCTTCGGGGGAAATCGATCAGCATGGGTCAGGCCAAGCTGCACGGCAATCAGAGCAAAGGTCCTGAGGATGGCCTGAGGATCAGCTTCCCCAAGAACAGTGGGGACCCTGTGTGGTGGGGGTGGGGGAGCGCCTGTGGTGGAGGCGGACCCAGAGCGGGAAGACTGTGCTGGGGCAGCCATCTGCGGAGCATGTCTGCTCGGCAGCAGGAGGAGTCCCAGAGTCACCAGGAGTCAAGGTGAGGACCCTGAGGAGAAGTGGGGAACCCCAACTCCCACCACAAAGAGGGGGCCACAGAAATCCCTCCTGCCTGCCCTAGAAACCACCGGAACCCTGAGGCCCACCTTCTCAGCCAGATGGTTGGTCAAGGCCAGGGGGCCTTCCTCTGAGGGTCTGGACTCCGGCCCCTGCAGAGGTCAGGGGGAGCACTGGGGAGACCCCCTCCTCACACACAGTACTGGGAGCCCAGCCTGCCGTGCCCCTTTGGTGACACTGGGGTCGCCCAGAATAGGAGGGTGCATTGGTGCTCTCACTTCCGGTGTCATGCATGTTAAGGCCTTTGCTTATGGAGATGGGTCACAGTCAACAGAGGGCACTGCCCCCGTCCTTCCAGGGTGTCAAGGAGGAGACTGAGCCGACTGCCCGTCATCCCAGCACAGAGGGACTCCATAGAGTTTGGCCGCCCCTTGTTGTCCCTTGTGAGCCCTGTTAGCCCTGGGCAGGCGTGACCAGTATTCAGGGCTCCTCTCTCATCTCATACTGAAATTTCCTTTCAGTACAGGGGATTTGTCTTGAGAATGTTGCCTCAGGACCACAGACAGGAGGGCCCAGACACTGCCAGGAGGAAGTGGAAGGCCCTCTGTGAGCACAGGGGGGAACCACTCACCTCAGGACAAGGGGAACCTCACCGAGTACAGCCCAGGCCTCCGTCAGCACCAAGGGCCCCAGTGCCATGCCACAGTCTACGGCCGAGGTGCCCCCTTGTTTCCTCTCACAGGGGCTCCAGGAACCCAGAGGTGAAAGCACAGGTCTGAAGCTCATGTCCGCAGGTTGCAGAGCAGAGGCGGTCCAGGCAGTGCCAGGAGTCTAGGTGATGTGGGTGCCCTGAGCGTGCATCAGAGGCTTCCCATCCCAGAACAGACGGGACCTCACAAGGCCCAATTCCCCCCCACCGTATCAGCCCCAGAACCTCGGGCTGTGCTGACTGCACCCCTGGGTGCCACCTCACTTCCTCCTTCAGGTTAGCAGAAGACAGCCTGCCCAGGAGGAGCGTCCCTGTGAGGCCCGAGAGCACCCCTCAAGAGGAGACCTGCCAGTGGCCTGTGTCAGTCCACCCAGGGTGGACTGAAACCCTGGATTCAAACCCTGGACTCAAACTCAAACAGCCAAGGCGGCTCAAACCCCCTCTCTCCCGCAGGCCCGTGGTCCCCATCTGTCCCCCTGCCTCACTTCTGCCTGTGGTTTGATGCCTGGGATGAGCGAGCTCCATGAGGAGAGTGAGGCCAACCTTCAGGACCCAAGGGAGGCTGAGAGCCCAGTGGAGGGACTGTTCATTTAGGGGGAGGAGGTGGAGGAGGAGGAGGAGGAGGAGGAGGAGGAGGTTGCATACGTTTCTCCCTCCTCCTTGCTTTCCTCCTCCTCCTCTGTCCTGTTCCTGGGCACCCTGGAGGAGCTGGAGCTGGCTGATGCTGAAGCCCCCATCCCCCCTGACCTCGAGCCCTCAAGGTGCCTTTCTCTCCCCACTGCCATGGCTGCCGCTCCATGGAGCCAATCCAAAGATGAGGCCTCCAGCAGCCAAGACTAGGTGGGGCCGAGAGCACCCAGTGGGAAGGTGCCACGTCCACGTTCCCAGACCCACTGCACTGCTGGTGGTGGAGCTCATGCACTTCCTGCTCCTCAAGTGTCACACCAAGGAGCCAACCACGAAGGAAGAAATCCTGAACATGGTCCTCAGAGGGGACGGGCACCACTTCCCTGAGGCCTTCCGCCAAGCCTCGGAGGGCCTGCAGCTGGTTTTCAGCGTGGATGTGAGGGAGGTGAACCACACGAAGCCCACCTACATGCTGGTGCGCGATGGGCACAGCATGCCCAAGGCCGGCCTCCTGGTGGTGCTTCTAGGCATGACCCTCCTGGAGGGCAACTGTGCCCACGAGGAGGAGATCTGGGAAACCCTGAACGACATGGGTGTATACACCTGGAGGGAGCACTACATCTATAGGGACCCCAGGGAGTGCTGACCCAAGAGGGTTCAGGAAGGGTACCTGGACTATCAGTAGGTGCCCCACGGTGACCCTGCTCGCTACCAGTTCCTGTGGGGTCCCCAGGCCTATGCAGAGAGCAGCAAGCGGCACGTCCTAGAGCATCTGCTCAAAATCAATCAAGGGGCTTCCAGGTCCTTCCCACTCCCATCTGCAAAGGCTGAGAGGGAGGAGGAAGAGGGCCCCTGAGCCAGAGCAGCAACCAGACTCCTTCCAGGTCCACATCCAACAGTGTGTCCTGGGGGCAGGAAGGGGGGCTGATCCTTCCCTCTGTGATTGAAGAGGGCGCGGTCAGCCTTCTCGGGCTTGAGGGCCTGGGTCAGTTGTGGGGACATGGTGTGTAGCATCTTTGGGTTCCTTCTTTCCACAGTGACATGGAGACTTACCTCTGCTTTCTTTACGAATTTTTCAAATGTTTTTTTTCAGCTGAAGGCTTAAAAAACTTGAGTATCTAACTTTGTGAATTACAATGATCACACATGTATAGGTACTTACCAGGTTTAAGGACAGGAGTTTTGCTGTTCCATAAAAGAGCCTGGGAATTCTCCTATTTTATTTTGTGACCCTGAGGAAGCTAACATTTCATTGGAATAGGACTTTTCTTGGAAATGGGAAAGAACAATATAATTTATGGAGTCAAGAAATGGGGAAATTGGGAATTCTTCGACAGTGCGGTGGTTAGGACTCAGCGCTTTCACTGCTGGGGCCCAGGTTCAATCCCTGGCTAGGGAACTAAGATCCCCAAAACCATCAGGTGTGGGGAAAAAAATGAAAAGAGAACAAAAAATAAATGTTAATTCTAAAATCTTTTGTCATCTGTTATTCTACAAAACTAAAATATTTATGTTTATTTGGATTTGCATTAGTTATTAAAGACAGTAGGGTAAAATTGGTCGGAGTTAATAAGTACCTTGCTCACTGGCTTATCTCACCCAGAGTCTCATGGAGCCTCTGCTCTGTGGAAGGCCGTGTTAGCAGAGGGTTCAGTAGAAGAAGCAGAACACCCCCACGCCTAGAGCGATGGTCTAGGAGCTGCAGTCACATGAGGACGGTGCAGAGACGTCCCCTAGTCCCACACAACAAGGCAACACAGTGTGAGGCGGTGAGGCTCCAGAAGGAGCACTCGGTGCCTGAGGCAGGGTGGTCTGGGGCTTTGGGAAGCTGGGTTCCTTCTGTGGGAGATGGGGGAAAAAAACCTGGAAGTTTTGGATCACATCCCCTTCAATTCAGCAGGTGGCACTTAAATTTCAAAAGGAATGTGATCTCTATTATTGTAAAAGCAGCAAAACTGATGTGGCAGAAAGAGGCTATGATCTGCCAAGGGGTATAGAGCTTGCTAACAGGACACGGTGTTCTTAGGGTCAAGAGAGATGGGCTGTCCATAAATCTGTGCCTTAATTAGTGTAAGTGAAAATGTTCATCACTCAGTCATGTCTGACTCTTTGCGACCCCATGAACTGTAGCCCGCCAGGCTCCTCTGTCCATGGAATTCTCCAGGCAAGAATAGTGGGTGGGTTGCGATTCCCTTCTGCAGAGGATCTTCCCCAGTCAGGGATCAAACCCAGGTCTCCTGCATTGCAGGCAGATTCCTTACTGTCTGATACATAGCAAAGATGAGTGAGCAGGAGGATGCAGAGAGTGCTCCAAAAGAGACATGATGTCTTCCCCAGTTCCCAGACCTGAGTCAATTGTGAGACACAGAATCCATTGACCAAAGGGAAGGAGGGATCCTCATGAGTAAAGATCCTGCAACACCCTGGCAGACGTATGCAGCCATCATTCCCCAAGTCTGTCCCACAAAGAGACCCACATCGTTCACCTTGGTGACTGGACGCGGGCGAGACAGGAAAGACGCAAACATTGTAAGGACGTCTAGAAGCGGGATGCTCTGGGAAGTGACAGTCAGGCCTTCACTCCGTCAATGTCCGCAGTGGAGGGGGAGCATGTGTGCACCAGGAACATATGGAGGTCTGGCCTAGATCTGACCCAGAGAGCTCCTGCCTGCCACCTCCAGATGTGTGATTAGAACAGACGTGCTTGATGATGGGCACAAGCCCTGAATGCACACAAGCCCATTAGTATAGAAGCTATCAGAGCAGGGAGACCAAGTGCACTCCCTGCACCTTGACTGTGAGAGTAAATACAAACCAAGATTCCCTCTGCTTTGGGAGATGTGAAACATTAATGACACCCTTAACACCAAAAGGATGCAGGGAGGTGGTCCCCACCGAACCTCCTCAGCGGTCTGGACCCTACTTAAACCTTTAGGCTCCTAAGGAGGACACTGGACCACCATCCACTCGATAGCAACTGCTTTGCCAGGCTTGTTATCTTTGCTGGAACACATGGCCACCTCCTCGGCATACAGCATGCAGCCATTGGTCCTCATGAGCTAGGTTCTGTCAGACCCACAAAGGGAGGCGACTGCAACAGTAATCCACCGCAAAACAGAAGTGGCGTCCCCGAGGAGATCAGACCCAAGCAGGGCCATAGATTACAAGAAGGTGAGCTAAACGCCAATATGACCTGCAAATGTGTCACAAGCACCTCTGCCGCAGTTTATTCCTGGAGATTAATGGGCCAGGAAGTTCTTTCCTGACCAGCTGCTGGGGGTGTAGAAATGCTGAGCGTAGATGAGGGGTGGGTTGGCTGAACTGAAACTGCAGGTGGAAATGGACTCCTGCTGCAATACCACCTCCACCACATTGGCCATAGAGACAGGGGCGAGCAGAAATCCGCTCCCAGTGGATGCACCTTCGGATGGTGACTCTAGGGATCCACTATATATGGATAAAGGAAATGGCCCGAGCAAGAATAGACATGTGCTTAAAGATGATGGAAAATGGATTAGCCAGCCAGTCAGGTACTTAGAATGAGAAATTTTGGTAGATTGCCACAAGTAGGTTTGGAGAAGGGGTACATCAATGAACCTATAGGAAGGGACACCAAAAAGGAAGATACCTGCATTGCCTCTTGCTACTCACAAAAGCATGCAGCATACAAGAGGCAAGAAACATCACTGAAGACCCAGTGCCTGAAGAAGTGAGAGCGCCCAGCCTCTGTCCGTGGTCCCTCAGGGCTGCACAGTGCTCTCATGCGTGGAGGAGCCGTGGGGCCAAGGATGATGCTGCATCTGGGCTCAGCAGCACAGGCGCCACCAGCAGGCCAGAAGAGCTACGGCACCTACCAGGGGTTTGCCCCACCATGACAGACAGTGATGCCGATCCCTCAGTGGCACCGTCCCTCCAGATCATTGAGCCACTAATGGTGAGTTGATCACAACATCTCACTTCCATCCTTGTAGGAGGAGAGGTTCATCTTTACTGAAATCGATAGGTACACATTCTAGATGTGGGTTTCGCTTTCCTGCTTGCAGCACCTTGTCTGGCACCACTATTTGAGGGCTCACAGAAAGCAGAACTGACGGACACAGGGTATTTCACAAAACCATCCAAGACCAAGAGACCCTCTAACAGCACACCAGGGGCTCAGAGGGCAAGTGGCCATGGGATCCAAAGTCGCTATCTCAGCTCCCACCGTCCAGAAGCTGCTGGTCCTCTGTTGCAGTGGAACGGCCTCTACAAAGCACACATGGGGTGCACACTGGGATATGAGAGCCCGTGGTGCTGATATTTATAATTAAACTTTATTATTATAACAAATCTCTAAGACACATACAGCAGCAGAGAATGATATGAGGGACCCAATATACTTGGCAGTCAGCATCAATCATCTGCAGTACATGGCCAGTCTGGTTCCAATGTACCCTCACCCTCCCCACATCTCTGCCAATGGACTGATGTGAAGGCAGTCAAAGACATCAGGATGATTCATCTCTAAGTATGTCAGTAAGCATTGTAACAGACAAGGAATCTTTTATAAAACATAAACCCAAAACAATGATCATTCCTAAAAATTTAAATATTTTAACAAGAGCAAATATGTAGTAAATTTTCACATTTACCTTATAAAGTACATTTTTTTTTTTAGTTTGGATCACAAATACAGTGTATATATTGTGATTTTTTTTATATCCCTTAAGTCTTTTTTAATCAATAGGTTTCCCCTGAGTCATCTTTGTTTCCTGTAGCTTTTGTTGTGAAAAAAGCAGGTTTTGTATTTTTCAAGTTTTCCATGATATAGATTATGTTGAATGAAACAGCTTGATGTCATTCAACACGTTCTTTCAATCGGTAGTTACAGGTAGAAGCTTGGTGAAGTTGGTTATTTACATGACTGCTAACTACGTGACGCCAGGTACTTCCATTAAGAAGAACATAATGTTTCTTGTCCTTTGTGCTGAGTTGGCAGTCATTGATGATCCTCACCTTCATTTACCCATTGGGGGTTGCAGAGGGGTAATTTGCAAATTCTCTCATTCAGTTTTAGTTTATTACCTGAAATACTTTCATACGTAGAAACTTTTCCTTGACCACCATTTGCTTCTCTTGAGGGAATCATATATCATATTTGCTGTGATTTACATGATTTAAATATCTTTTGCATCTATAGTTTACACAGTTTTAACTTATTTTATGTATTATTTTTTTCTTTAGTACCTGGTCATATTTTCAAAAAAATATGCTTCATAAATATTTTCAAGTAATTGGCATTTGTTTTTTGGCCTTACTGCTTTCTAATTCATTATTTCTACACTTACCTTCATTCTTTCCTACCTTCTATTACTTAAGGTTTCATATGATGTTCATTACCTAGTGAAAGGTTGTTGTTGAATCACGTGAATACACCGGGATTCTTGGCCCCCGGAGGAGAAGAATTCAATCCGGGGCCAGAGTCGAGGCTTGATCGCTCAGAGCTTTTGTGTAATAAAGTTTTATTAAAGTATAAAGGAGATAGAGAAAGCTTCTGACATAGGCATCAGAAGGGGGCAGAAAGAGTACCCCCTTGCTAGTCTTCAGCTGGATGTTATATAGTCACTAGCAGTCTGTTAATGAAAGAAAGGAATGTCTTATAATTCAGAATAGCACCAGGCCCCTTGCCCATAAGATGCATTTTGGGATAATCTTGGGCCATAAATAATTAACTTGAATCTTAAAGAAGGGCAGACCACCATACAATAGTTTCATTTACATAGATTAGGGGAACAATATCTGAGTATAACATACTGGTTTGTCAAGTAGGTTTTGGGCCAAGAGGCGGAACCGACTTGGAGACAGAGTTTGGGGTAAAGGCGTAGTACATTAGCATAGCTTAAGACAAACATTTCCATAAGAAAAAGGCATGGTTATCTCTAGGCTCAAGAATAGCTAACTTCAGGAGAAACCAGGTGTCATTATGGCAACACAGTATTTTAAGAGAAACCTCTCTTTAAATTTGTATAGAGAAGGAAAAAAATATTGCTAGTTTGTTTCCTCCTGCCGCTTAAGAGAGATAAAAATGTCTGACACTTGCAGGCTATTTCCTCCATTTGGAGACCCCTGGCCTTCCTGCCTGTTACCCTCTCACTAGCTTCTTGAAATTCTTGGGTGATCTAAATAGCTCTTGTTTTCTAATACATATATTTCCCTTTGAGTACCCTTTCGGCTCTGTTGCACAAGCCATGCTATTTAACGTCATGTATATTGCTTGAATTTTTTTTCACAAGTTGACTAAATCACTCTATACTTATGTTATTAGAATTTTTCAATATATGCCCCAAAACTAGCGAGTGTAAAAATTATTTCGAGAAGGCTGTGAAGATGATGATGAAAGATACTTATTTGGGGGACGTTTCAGAGCCCAGGGGTATTTTGTTTTATAAATTATTTTTATTAATTACAGAAGAGACAAGCATATTTACCTGCTGGTGACAGAGCTGGGTTTATGCCAGGAATGCAAAGGAGTTTAACACTAGAAGATCAGTCATTATAATTGGCTGCATGTAACAGTCAAGGATTGTCCAGGAAAACAGAAACCACTGTAAATTTTTACCATGGAGGGAACTTAATGCAAGGGGTTGGTTACAAAAGTGGTAGGAAGCCAAGCAGGAGAGAATTGGGAAACCCAGTTATTAGCAACACGAGTAAATCACTCATCCCTAGGATGGAAGGACAAGGAAAGGAGACAGTGTTACTGGAACCTGGGTGTTGGATTCAACAGGATCCAGAGCCATGATGGGTCAACCTCATGGTTAAATGGCTGGAGCCATGGATAATATGGAACCATTGAAGGACAAGCCACCTGATGCAGAGGAAGGAGAAAAAATCTTTGACCGCTCTGTCTTCCAGGCTTCTAATCTTTTGCTCGTGTTTCTGGTTAGCTGAACCAAAATGGCAGCCAACTGTTGGCTAGTTTGATTGCAGCCTGCTGGAGTCGGCCCCTGTATAATCTAGAACAGAGCAAGGAGGAATGAGGGATGGATCTGGGAATGCATAAGCCCGGGATTGCCTTATTACAGTAACAGATTGAGTGAGAAAAATCAGACCTACATCGATACAGAAAAGTATCTGATAAAAATCAACATCCAGTCATCGTACAAAGAAGTGTTAGTCCAAAGTATTCAACTGGGTAATGAGTTTTAGGGAGGAAGACCAGAGACTCAAAGTGCCATTCTTATGACATCATATCAAGGGCACATTCTATCAACATGATTTATCACCATTGATATTGACTTTGATCACCTAGATGAAGTACTGTTGTCAGGTTTTCTCCTCTCTTGAGCCCCAGATGCAGAAATAAGGAAGAGAGGAAGCTAGCACTTGAAAAATTTCCTAAATAACCAGCCAGAAATCACTGCTACTTGTGGCTAACTTGTCACACAGATTACAACCCAACAAAAAATATTCAGCCCTATTTCCTGCAGTGAAACAGAAGTCTGCCAACATGGGAAACAATAATGGGATCATAGTGTAAATAGAGAATATATGAGGGTTTGTGTCCAACCTTAGAGGGACCCTGAATATCAGAGGAAGGGGTGTGGAGCTTATTTACATGCTAAGTCGCTTCAGTCCTGTGTGGGGGTCTCCCCTACGTTCCCTAGGGCATCCCTAAAAACGATCCCACTCAGTCTCTGTGGCACTTCTGGAAAGGACACATTGGGGAGGTCATATGCTGGCCCCACCCCATCCCATCCCATGCCCAAGATTACACACTGACATTTTCCGGCACACAGTGACCGGTTCCAGGGCTGTCACCATCCTGTGGTGGATGTTTAGTGAAAAGTGAAAGTCGCTCAGTCGTGTCTGATTCTCTGCAAGTCTCCTCCATCCATGGAAATCTTGAGGCAAGAACACTGGAATGGGTTGCCATTCCCTTCTTCAGGGGATTTTCCTGACCCCGGAATCGAACCCTGGTCTCCGGCACTGCAGGCAGGTGCTTTCCCATGATTCTGAGACACCAGGGAATGAATCTCTGATCTCTAAGAAGGGAGGAGCCACAAGTAGCTGTGACAGGCCAGGGCTGCTTGAACAAATCCCAAGCCTTCTCAAGGATCACCAGGGTGCACCCACCTGTGCCTGGGCTGAGCCAAGGCCCACTCTGGCTGCTTTGTCTCCACTGCAACCCACCCTCCCCCCCCCACCCCAACTCCTGCCCTCCTCTGCAGCCCACCAGTGGTTCTGGACCAGCAGCACCCCATCACCTGGGTGCAGAGAAGAGACCAAGGTCACAGGCTCCACCCAGCTACACAAGGAGGATGTGCATATTAACGAGGTCCCCAGAAGGGGGAGGGGCGTCCCTGGTGGCTAAGATGGTAAAGAATCTGCCTTCAATGTGAGAGACCCAGGTTCAATCCCTGGGTCAGGAAGATCCCCTGGAGAAGGGAATGGCAACCCCGGAATTTCATGCACAGAGGCGACTGGCAGCTTCCATGGGGTGGCAAAGAGTCTGACACGACTGAGACTCACTTTCCCTTTCAGGAGGGGGAGGGGACAAGTCACCACGTGTTCACTGCGCCTTGTGCTGCGGTCCTCTGCCTTGTAGAGTCTGTGAATGCAGGGTCATTGTGTCTTCCATGGTCAGGAGTGGCTTCCCCAGTGGCTCCTGCGTGCCTGCTAAGTCGCTTCAGTCGTGTCCTGCATTGGCAAGCGGGTTCTTTAACCCCTACCGCCACCCAGTGGTAAATATTTCGCCTGCCATGCAGGAGCTGCAGGAGACGCGGGTTTGATCCCTGGGTCGAGGAAAATGCCCTGGGGGAGGAAATGGCAACCGGCTTCAGAGTTCCTGCCTGGGAAATTCCATGGACAGAGGAGCCTGCTGGGCTACAGTCCGTGAACAACTTAGCACGCACGCATAGTCAGAAGAAATCGTGCCTGATTTCTCCAGTGGGGACTTTCTAGAAGCTCCAGTTAGTTACTCACCTAGCAAGAGTCGTTCTCAGTTCCTTAGGAGCATGATTTCATTCATTTTGGAGAAGAAATTTTTTCATGACTGAAGAGTAGGGACCACAGAGAAAAAAATGATCTTAATGGTTTAAAGGAAAACAGAAGTTAGGACTTCTCGTCCCAGCCCCCACCCCACCTCCAAACCTCTGTTCTTGGCGTTCTCCTACTCTCCAGTGGTTTCTCAGGTGGAGACAGGCAATCAACAATGATTTCTGTGCTCTGCACGTCAACCCTGTGGTCTAGCCTATTCTAGTGGGAGGGGGAAGTAGCGCTTTGCCCGTGGGGTTGTCAGAAAACGTGATTGTCAGATTTGCAGGCACTGGCTGCACAGGCCAGATCACCTTTCACTCCCCACTGCCAACACGCCATTTACCAGCCACCGTCAGGAGAGCATTGCTGTTGGAAGGAATGAGGCCACTTCCAATTTGAGTGAGATCCTATGTGCTCAGTCGCTCGGTTGTGTCCCACTCTTTGCGACCCCATGGGCCCCAGCCCACCAGGCTCTTCTGTCCATGGGATTTCCCAGGCAAGAATACTAGAGTGGGTTGCCATTTCCTCCTCCAGGGGCTCTTCCCGACCCATGGATTGAACCCTCATCTCCTGCATTGCAGGCAGATTCTTTACCACTGAGCCACACTGAGAAATATCTCTGAATGGGAATATCTCTGGACAGGCTTAGCTGAGTTCAAGCAAGGAGTGTTTTCCCATGGTCTTTGTTGCTGAATCCCTCCACTTGTCACTGCTCCTCTGAGTTAGTGTATCATGATTTTCTGTGCTGAATCTTTTCCTATGGTGATAGCAATTCCTTCCTCAGCATCAGGCCAGGCCAGCAGAACCATCCAGTCTGTAAATATTAGGCACCCACTGATGAGATGGTTAGATGGCATCACCAACTCAATGGGCATGAGTTTGAGTTAACTCCAGGAGTTGGTGATGAACAGGGAGGCCTGGTGTGCTACAGTCCATGAGGCCGCAAAGAGTCGGACACGACTGAGGGACTGAACGGAACTGACTGTGTACAGGCTATCTAGGGGGTACAGCAGTCAAGGCAGCAATCAGTGAGAGAGAAACCAGCATGAGAGTCTAGTGGAGGACCTAGAACAGCATTCAAATACCTAGGAAGAGGCAGGTGTGGAGTTTGCCTACTCAGATCTGAGTAAGTTTCAGAGGAGAGACTTAAGAGTGAGGTCAGATATGAATGGCGGAATGGGAAGAGGCTTCGTGGAAGAGGTAACAATAGGTAAGAGAGGGGAAGGTCACTGCATGCACCGCTAACCCAGAAGTGTGAAGAGCAGTCCCATGTGAGAAGTCCCAATAGGGTCATTCTGTGGCCAGAACAGAAGGTTGTGGTGCAGGGAAAGACAAAAGGAACACACAAATGCAGATGCTGGTGGGGTCTCGGTGGCTGTTAAAAATGAATGAAGCTGCCCAGCTGCAGGAGAAACACCAGCCCAGCACAGGGGCCGGGTGTCGTCAGTGCTTCCTCTCTTTTTTAAATTGAGCTGTAAATCCAGAGTTTGATGTTGCCTCTCCGAATTTTAAATGGCTGGCAACCATTGCGGAAATACTTAAAGCATCCTTTCTCTCCTACTGACATGTCTCCCAGCCCCGTTGCCCCACATATGACTCCCTCTGCTTTTCTCTGCTCTCCTTTCCCAGGGTCACACAGCGCCCAGCCAAGATGGTACCTGTGGGTAACGGGCAGTGGGTGGGAAAGGGTGAAGGGAAGAGAAAGGGCCATGGTGATGAAGCTACCAAGTTCAGTTACTCTCCAGAGAGGCAATCCGTAAGTTCCTGGTAGGCGCTCTTTCTCTCTACCAGTCACAAATAGCACCCATGAGACCAACATGAACAACTGATCTACCAATTGTATCGCCATATATTTTACATACCAGAGAATTTACTCTCCACTCATTTTCAGTGTATCATTCAATGCATCTTAGTATTGAGCATGATGTTTGCTGTAAGCTTTTATTTATGGATACCCTTATCAGGTTGAGGAATTATTCTTCTATTCTTAACTCACTGAACAGTTTTTATTAAAATGTATTGGAGATCACCAAATGCTTTTCTTGTGTATATTAAGGTAATCTTGTGATTTTTGTACTTTCTTCCATTAATATATATATGGCATTAAGTGATTTTCACATGTTAAAACAACTGCATATCTGGGACAAACCCAACTTGGCTATGGTGTATCGTCCCTCTTGTGTGGTGCTGGATCCAGTTGATCAGCATATTGTTGAGCACTTTGTACCTGTGTCAGTCATGGTCTATCGTTGTCTTTCCTTGTGCTGA